>NC_037641.1:7840000-8140000 GCF_003254395.2 Apis mellifera
GAGGAGGAGGATCTTCTGACTGTCATCGACCGTAGTTGTTCGTACATGATCTGCAAACAGGACGGATCTAATCTCGAAACTAAATCGAAACGTCTGCCGAGTGTGGAAAGGGGACGGTATCAAAGGGAGGAGGAGCTAATAACCGAGAGGCCACTTTGCACGAGATTCGAGCAACCACGGATATCACCGACACTTGAAATCGCAGGAAATAGAAGCGCGGATCGTTCCTCGCATCGCGATCTTTCGAGTAAATTGACCGCTGCAGGGGAAATGAATTCGAGTGAGGTTATGTTTGCGGATTATTGTTGTTCGTCGTAGGTGAGATTCTGATGAAGAAGAAAGGGAATAAAAAAGTGTAAAAGTATAAGCAATATATAAAAAAAATATTTAAAGTCATATTAAAATAAGAGGAGGGAATAAAGTGAGGTTATGTTTATGATCTGGATTATGATATTGAGATTGTGATAGGGTTAGGATTGAAGAAAGGGAAAAAATGTAGAAATACACGCGCGTATGAAAAGTGTAATAGGATCAATATTTGATTTGATAAGAAAGAATGAGTTAGTAGAATGAATCGATATGCGGAAATGGGTCACTAGAAAAAAAAAGGTGGGGGGGAGAATTCTCTGTTAAATCTTATCTAAGCCGCCGTGGGAAGTATCACGTGGACTTCGTTGTAAAAAAACAGATAAAATGGTTATTAAATACGCAAGAACGGTGTATTTTAAAAAAAGAAAGAAAAAAGAAAGGAAAAGATGGAAGATTTAAATAAATCTTGAAAAAAGTTTCACCGCAATAAGGAAACTTGTATAAAAATGGAAATGAAAAAGTTTTTCGAATAAAATTTAGTATTATTATTATTTAATAATAATAATAATTTTTCTCTTTACTTACGATAATAATGAAATATTGATAAATATCATTATAGGATAGGAGAAATTTTCGAGTAAAATATGAATTAATAAATATCAGGGGAAAACATCAGCCGCCATGTTAAATGCGCGCGCCGATTTTTTTTTTTCCGTTAAAATGTTATGTCCATTAACGCGGGAAAATTTGATTTTTCATCATGTAAGGTAATGAAATACATTTATGCGCGCGAGTCTCGAATAAATACTTCAGAGAGCGAATATTTTCGTTGTATATAACATTATACATATTAATGAATTTCCTCGCTTTTAGTCAAGTGCATTCACGGACGATATTTCAAAGTGTAATAAAACTGTGATTAAACGAGCAATAGTGATATAAATAATAATAAACGGGTAATAAAACTGATATCCGTGAATTAACGAATTAACTCTGAAACGAAAGAATTGGAAACGAAAAAAAAAAAAGAAAGAAATATTGCGCGATAAATTAACACGCGATCAAAATTAATATAATCGTCTGATTAAAATTGATCGATTGACAAACAATTGAGAAAACGAATCACGGGATTGAGAAAGGGATGCTCTTAGATTCCTCTGATCAAAAGGTGAATGAAAATTAAATTAATACAACCGTACCTCTCAAATTCATGGATCATAAATTTTAAGCTGATACTCCATTTCTATTTCGTTTCTGGGCTTTTCTATTTAACCATTGAGCCTTGGATTTCTCTTTAACTGCAGATAGGATTGCTTAAATTAGTGCTCACGCTTTACCAGAATTTCGAGTGCTTGCTTGGAATTAGCAATTTGGCAATTGCATGCATATGTAGATATTTCCATTACATTCAGTCCATTCGTGTATTTTTATTACACGCTATTTCACGTATCGGTAAGTTTCCTTTTTTTTTTCTTTCTTTCTTATTATTGAAATTGCATAAAAGATAGATATACGAGAAAATATTTTGTCATGGCCATTAATCATAATGATTTTGAAAAAGAAATAATATTAGCGAAGAAGAAATTTTAAAACCTCTGAATTTTTTGTTAAAATTGTTTTTCGAACGTTAAACGGTTTTGCAAATATGCAAATTAAACGTATTCGATTAAACGCGCACACGCGCAATTTAAGTATAAAATTATTATTAAATAATTGGGGTAATTACCGTTGATGCAAAAGATGCGAATATTAATTCGATATGAAAATTCTAATAACGTATATAGCTCAATATAATACAATGTTTCATGCCTCGGTTGTATATAAAATTCTTTCCTTTTTTTCAATGTATAAAATTAAAAGATAAAATGTAAATTAATATTTGTTATTTTGCTTATATAATATCGATATAATTTCGAGATCGATCGTTTTATATAATAAATTATATACGTTCGAATTATCTTATTTAAAATTTTCCTTCTAATAAAGTTTAAAAAAATTCTCCAACAGGAAATTCATTAGGGGAGTTATTAAGTTACCGCGAATAATAAATTCAAAAGTGAAAAGGGAAAAAAAAGAGCATTAATCTTCTTTCTTGAGGAACCGGACTCACGCGTTCTCTCCTTCCTTCGTTTCCATTCCATTAATATCATACACGTTGTTCCTTTAAGCGTGAACGAACATTGCAAGTTTTTCGCTCTATGACAAATATCTTGAGACTTCTATCGAAAATTTCTTACGAAAATGTCGAACACCGATCCAACAATTATTAATCACAAATTCGAATTTCTTTCTCTCTCGAATCTTAAAGAGTAGAAAATGTCCAATGATCCAAAAAAAGATTAATCGACGCGTTGATGAGTGAACGATCACGATTGTCCAGCACGCAGCTGTGCCATCAAACAACCAAGTTTCTATTTAAACGATATTAGCAATGATATTAGCGGCAATAACGGTTGCGGAATATCACGGTTGAATTTTACGAGGCGTTTATCAAACGCCGACAAAACCATCCACTCCATTACTTCCAAACAATCTAGCCGGCGATAAAACGAACGTTCTCGGTCGAAATTCTGAAACTACGAAAATCCGTACGGTATTATAAAATGAGATAGTTCACCGGAATAAAACGCGATTCGACGTTACGTGCGGATTCTTCACGCTTCAGGATTTCGCCGCCCGATTAAATTCCCGCAAATCTGTTAAATTTTCGAGCGACATATTATTGCGCGACACATTATTTTTTCCCTCGTTTCGATTTAACGTTGTTCAATCCACAAAAAGGTAACGAAATCAAAAAAAAAGAAATTTGCTTGCTCGAAAAGTTCATCGCGTATACAAATTTCTTTTTCTTTCTTCCTTTCGATAAAATAACGTCGAATCGTTGTATCACCACTTTTTTACCATCGTTTAAATGTAAAATATCGTAACGAGGATCTCTCCGAGTTTAATTTTATTGATTAAAACGCGTTACATCGCGATTACGTGTATTTAAAAAGGGAAACGATACGCAAACATCGTTTAATAAACCTTTATCACCGTGAAATACCTACTTTCTCTCCGATTCTAGCTATTTCAATACAATTCCAATTCCTCCGCAAGCTCGAGACCAATTCTAATTTTATACCTTTTTTTCCTCCACGCGATTAAAATTCGTTCCAAATTCGTTCCGCATTCGAATTTTCTCTCAGTAACAGGCGATAATGACAGATGGGGAGCCGTAAATCTAGCCGGGATATCGATTCTTAAACTTGGCCGATTTCGAGAGGATGATCACTCGTTCCGGGATATCCACGATTTCGAAACGATGGGCGAACAATGGCCGATGCTCTTTCGGTGGGAGATCGACACTGCGCGATCCCGGACAATAAACGTGACAAACGTAAATTACCCGTTGAGAGGGGAACCGATCTGAATGGGGAACAAAGTGAACAATACGCGCGATATGTCGTCCGGATCGGGTCAATATCCGGTAAAAGGCGAGTCATTTCGAACTCCGTGCTAAGTCCATGGCCGAAAAAAAAAGGGAAAAAAGGAAAGAGATCGAACGCAGAGAGAGAGAGAACGCGGTTAAAGCTGCGATCAATTTCATTGATCGCCGATAATTTGTCCTTCGCGAAAGTCGGATGATGGAATCGTTTACGAGATGATAATTATCGGAATAAGTCTGGGGATCATTGAAAAGATAGAAAATGTATCGAGAAATGTATTGATATTATTTAGGAATCGAATAAAATTGTTTTGTTAAAAATGTCGTATGTATCATATATTTGTCATTGTGTTTTTAAAGTTTACTCGGTTTGATTTTTGTTTCCTGTTCTTTTAGAGGGGAAAAAAAAAGAGAAGCGTGATAGGTAAATAAAAATCTGTTAGAATGTATGCGTTACATAAATCTGTTTTAACAAAAACTTCTATATTGGGAAAAATTGAAGCGACCTATTTCATGATACATATATAGTGTATAAATGAAATAAAAATCTCGAAATTGTATAATCTTTTTGAAAATACACTTTTTTCAATACTCAATGCCAGATATATTTGCACAAGTTGAAAAACAACGTTTGCAAAAATATTTGCGTATCGCATTCCTATCTTTGGATATCTCTCTCTTTTTTTTTTTTAATCCCAAATTCCTTTAAATTTTAAAATCTTTCCTCGAAGAAAATTATAAATCTAAATTTTCTCTAATCTCCTCGACGATTTCCTCGAAAATTTACCTTCAAAAATAGTTCTCTCTCTAGATACTTGGAAAATTTCAAATGGAATATGAAATTTTCCACATTTCATGGTGGAATCGTTCGAAATTATATGGGGGGGGCCTTCGTAAAAGTCATTATAACAACTGAAATATTCAAGGTTTGTGTGGAAGGTTGCATGAGAGGGATGGAAAATGATTGTTCGAGTTCCAGTCCCAATTCCAAATATTGGGTCATGCGTCAGAGAGGATCGTAAATTACAAACGGACTACAATTTTGGGGAATGTAGACGTGGGCACAGGTAAAAAAGTACCGATACTGTGCTCCTTCCTCTTGTTCGCGATATAAATATTTACAGAACGGCATGCTCTGTCTTTGCAGTGTAAACGAACGATTCATTCGCTTTTTCGTTTGCTCTCTTTGTACCCATTCGATGGAAATAAACTGGTCGAAGTATGGTGTATAGCACGAAACGAAACGTTCGATCCATGTTTTTCGTGAATTTCTTTTTGACGTGAAATCGTATAAAAATTGACCTATGTCCTCTCCATTTAAGAAGGATACACATATCAAAGGTATTGAACCATAAAGATATTTTAATTAAATTTAAATTGTACGTGAATATCGCGTTATATTCGACGACGAGTTGTTTAAATCGATTGAAAATCTTATTGTTTAAATTATTTAAAAATGTTGGAATAATTAACAGAATTGAACACGTGATTTAAATTAATTAATCAATATTTTCTTACAGGTTAGAAGAACCCGTATATAATTATAAATAATAAGAATTTACTTTATTTCAGACGAAATACTATATTTCAAATAAAAAATTTGATTGATTAACAAAAAAAGGAAAGACAGCAATTATAACTTCCTCTTCTCGATTTAATTCGAAGCAGATTTCCTAGGACATTTTAAAGAGGAAAGAAAAAGAAGAAGAAAAAAAGTTTGAAGCAATTGCTTTGAAATTAAAACAGCACTTTGTATGATTTTCAGAGAGCACGTTCCGAGTGACATTGCAGAAAAGCAGCCGAGGACTCGGTTTAAGCGTTTCCGGCGGTGGGACAGCCGGCCCTGTCAGGGTTAAAAGACTGTTTCCTCAACAACCTGCAGCCTTATCCAACAAACTTCAACCTGGCGATATACTTTTGGCTGCCAATGGAATTCCTTTAACCGGCCTCACCAACTATGTAAGCAAATCAACATACATATATAATTTTAACAAGTTTCTCTGCTTTTTTAAATTTTTTTTTTTTTAAATTAATTAAATTAAAAAGATCCGTTGAACAACGAAACTCATATTCCTACGTATATATTTTCCATCATTCCATCCGCGTTTCGAATCGTTTATCAAATTGTTCAACAAGTTCGCGAATAAGATTTCGAGGTTAAATAATTAACGGCTTATCTCACGCAATATTGAACCGATATCGCATCCTCGGAGGGCGACGTAAGATAGGCAACGATCTTTACCCCGAGTTCCGGATGTAGCTGCATTATGCTAATCAAATGCAAATCTCGTAAGAGGTACGAGAAGACAAACCCGTGGCTCCCATCTAAAGCTATAATAATCGCTATTTTGTCGCAGCCAGCTCATCGCGTTAAGCGGTGAGCATAAGTGGGATGAGAGGGGAAGATGAAGAGAGAGATGTGGTTTGCAGCCACGTGCACGAAGCTCATATTCGTAAAAAAAAGAAGGAACGAGAATTCTTAGATATTATTATTATGTATCACGTTTTCTGGAAACGTGAGGCGTTTTGAAAAAAAGATTGTAAATTACGTACGATTAATTCGAAGATGTTATCTGCGAAGATGAATGTAAATGGAAGAGAAATTAAATAACAAATCGATGAAAGGTTACTTTAAACGTTTCGTGTAAGATATTAGAGTAAATTAGATAATTTGTTATCGACGAAGATGTACAAATATATTTATATTTTTCATCGTTACGAGAAGATTGTTAATTTTATCCGCAACTTGTTGCAGGAGGCCCTCGAAGTTCTACGAACGACGCCCAGTACCGTCGAGTTAGTGGTGTCCCGACTTCCGGGTGATATGAGTGTCACGCCACCGGGCGCACCACCACCACCCCCGGCAAGGCGTGAACCACCACCACCACTGCGAATACTAAATCCTCTGCCACCCCTTCAAATCGAACCCTGCGGCGTAAGTAACTTTTATCAGGAGATCCTGAATTTCCTGCATCGGTGAATCGCGCGATTCCGAATCCCACAATTTTCCACTCCTTTTAAACGAGAGATTGAAATTGATATATTATATATCGTTGTTAATGAGAATAATAATTAGATTTAATATTCTCTTTTTTGCAACATTATTCTTTCTTGTTCCTTTTCTTTTAAGCGTAAAGTGATTAGTTAGAAAGATTCTATGCTCATTCCTGTTGAAACGAAACGAACAACGAATGTTAGTATCTGTTACGTGTAGAAACTCCAAGAGGAATACGAAATTTGATCAAAGTTCGTTTACAATTTAGATCTCGATGCATTTATAATAAATCCCTCGTGTTCTTATATCACATCATATCAATGTAATCGGATAAAAAAATCATATTACAAAGCAATTTATTCGTAACTTTTTTCTCGTTGCGTTTAATTGTAATAATTCGTATATAATTTCGTTCCATTTTCGATGAAATTTAACAATCTTCCATCTTTCAATCTTCATTCGCTATACAGCCAAAGTAGGTGCAAAAATATATGCGCACGTACGCGCAATTTTAATCTCATTCCGTTTCCAAAATATCGGAGGGAAATCCCTGTCGAGGGAAAGTTTCAAAATTTCCTGCTTTCCAACAAAATCTCATTTCCGAATTTCCATACGTATAGCTGTTCGCTATTTCATTTCCGCGCGAGGGGCGGAAGCGCTAATCCCGAACGATTCGCCACAGGGAGGGGGCGAAGATTAAAGCGAACTAAACTCTTTCCTTAAACCGCTCCCTGCCAGGAATTCGACATAGAAATGACAAAGGTCGGTGGCAGCCTGGGCTTCACTCTGAGGAAGGCGGATAGCAGCGCGCTCGGCCATTACGTGAGGGCGTTGGTACGCGAGCCGGCGTTGAGCGACGGCCGTATTCGGCCCGGGGACAAAATAGTCGCCGTTGACGGTGCACCGTTGTCGCCCATGAGCCACGAAGAGGCTGTCCAACTGCTGCGACAGTGCGGCCCCACCGTCAGATTACGGTTGTACAGGGATCTCGCGCAAACTCCTGTCTCCGCTCTTTCTCCGACCGAGCCCGATCACCCACTCCGTCCACCACGTACCAGTTTGAGGTAAACTTACAACCCCTCTTTACGACAAACTTAACTTCGAAGATTTTTTTTTTTTTCAATTCGATTCGCTCTTTTCGAAGAAGAGGGATTCGAAAGATTTTTCGATAATTTCGAATTTTTGAAACGTACCAGTTTGAGGTATATAAACTTACAACCCCCTTTACGACAAACTTAACTTCTTTCTTCGAAGATTTTTTTTTTTTCAATTCGATTCGCTCTTTTCGAAGGAGAGGGATTCGAAAGATTTTTCGATAATTTCGAATTTTTGAAACGTACCAGTTTAAGGTAAACTTACAACTCTTTACGACAAACTTAACTTCTTTCTTCGAAGATTTTTTTTTTTTTCGATTCGCTCTTTTCGAAAGATTTTCGATAATTTCGAATTTTTGGAATCGATAAAATTCGTGAATTTGAAATTGTTAATATTGGTAATGCGATTTGCAGACAAGAGGCTGTAGACATGCTGTGCGATCTGGCCGTTCGAAAATTGTCGCCGGGTACGTCGAGCGGGTCTAGTTGCAAACAATCATCCGGAACATCTTGCAACTCTCCGAGAAGACTACGCCGCCTTGCTACGCGTACTCCCACTGCCGATGAAGGTATCGTTATTTTTTTAAAGGAAGAGAAATGAATGAAATTATCATAAATTTCTTATATGAAAGAATTTTCCTCGATTCAGTTTCTTCAGAGCTAGCTTCTTTTACGAGAAATATTTACAACAAAAGTTCGAGTTTTTTAATCTTCCTTTCGTTTCGAAACGAAAATTATTAAGTATCATACAATCGATGAAAACTTTCGATATCCTTTTTCCAAACACGTGAAAAGTGAACGGAAAAAAATTCATGATAAAATAATCTCGATGAAACTGAAAGCCGTTCATCAAAGCTCGTCTCGCTTCGAATAAACGAAAGCTAAATATACCTTAATACGAAAGGAGGAACGCAAAGGCTCATCAGCATAAAAGAAGGGAAAAAAAATAGAGGTCGGTCCATCTGATCGACTCGATCCAATAACTGAAAAAACATGGTCTCTAAGAGAGATGATATCCATCGTTGCAGAAACTGTGGAGAAGCATCCGAGCGTGCACACGACATCGACGGCCAGCCAGGCGGAGACATCCGATTCCGACCAGTGCTCGATCAGGACTCAGATAACGAATTCCCAGCCAAACACACCTGGAACTGACATAATCGATCCGCCACCCCTGTACGACGTCTGCGACTCGAGCGATTCCTCCAAGACACCTGCCCGCCCGAGTTTCCTCGACTTGTCCGCCCCCCAGGGGAAGCCTCGTTTCCAATTCTGCAACCTGGACTCGGATCTCGATTATCCCGGTGTCGGGGACGCGATCATCATCGAGGACGAGCTACGCACGAGCACCACGTCGGACGGCGATTACGAGAGGATCGAGCCTTCGTCGATCGCGTTGTCGAGCAACGACCACGACAACGATCTACCCTCGGAACCGGCCTCGATGCCGCCCGTACTTTCCTCGACCAGCAGCACGAGCAACGCGGCGTTCAGTTACAAGAATCCCGCTTATCAAAGCGCAAATCCAGCCTGCGGCGCCGGCATAGACGCCACCTCTGTGACGAAAAACAAGGCCACCCACTCGAGCGACCAGGACATACCAGGTTCATCGATATTTCACTAGTCGGCGAGCTACGAGTGAATTTCTAGTAGCTCGACTTTGATGCCTTGAATCCTGGACAACCACGGGGGATCAGTGAAATTGCGGAGATCAGATCGATTGTTTATAGATGAATTGTGAGATGAATAGCGTGGGTGAAATTTCAGGCTGGGATACAAGGCATTGTTTGTAGTAGTTTATTTTTTTAGTAGAGGGAGTTAATTTTGTTACAGTTGGTTGGAAGAAAGGTTTGTTACGCTTTGGTCGGTTGAGGGGAATTTGTTTCGGGTTCTTTTGTTAAAAGGATTAGGGTTAGAATTGATTCGATTTGGAATGATGAGTTCGCGATATCGATTTCTGGGATTTTTGGTTGATTTTGTTCTGAAATGTTAAGTTTAAATTGAGACGAGAGAAAGGATTGATATTTTTTGTGAGATAAGAGAAACAAGTAATTTTTCTTCATAATCGATATAAGAATCCATTAAGTTTTCAGATAATTTTTCTGTGAGAAACAAATTATTATGTAAAAAAAATTTCTGTATTTTTAATTTTTTAATACAAAATTGATACGTTTAAATGAAAAATTCTTTTAATTAAATATTGATATAAATTTTTTAATAGTAACTTACACATGCATTAATTTTTTCTTACTATATTTTTAATTATACTTGTATACGAATTTATTTCATAACATTTACCAAATAACAATAACTTGATTAAATATAATATAAGAATATCAAAATTATAAGAATGAAAAAAACAAATCATGCTACTTTAAACAGAAAAAAAAATATCAACGTGAAACGAGTAACATTTCATTATCTTATCTTTCTGTAGCGTGCGAACATGTACATATCTTATTACCATTATACATATCGAGTTGTCACCTTGATTTTGCGCACAACAGTCAGTTAAGTTTCTTGTACACGACCAGTTCATTAAATAATACATATAATATCTTTATTCGATCTTAAAATATATCGCAATAAAATAAATTTTATTATCTAATCTTTTTTTTTTATCGTACATATAAATAATCAATAACTCTTAATACACACGTTATTACTCTACCCGTGATAAAAACTGACGTGAAATTATATCATATATTATAAGTAAAAACTATACTTTTTTTACTACTGTAATTTGTCCTTATTTATTTTGTATTTTGAACTGTTGTCGTGAATATATTTACATATTTTTTCATATATTATTTTTTACAATTGTCAAGATAAAAAAATAAATGAATAGAATCGTTAGAATTTCGTATTTAACTAAAAATAATTAAATAACTTGCACAATTATAATTGATATACTAAAATAAACTGCCTGATACAAACTTTATATCGCATGTTCTGATTTAATTTTATGTACCATGTACAGGGAAAATCTTAGGAGCAGAAGATCCGGGTGGTAGCAAGGGTTTGTTGAAGTGGAAAGGCGTGATGTTCGCCCCAGATGATGGAATAGATAAAGCTAAAAATGAAGAGGAGAAGAACGGGAAAGACACCACGGATTCAGCTGCCCTTAATAAAAATCTTGAACAAGGAATCGAGGTGAGATTTTTGTTTAACGAATAATAGTTTAATTCTTAATTCCTTCGTTTGAATATCATTTGAAAAGCAATCATTGTATAAATAAGGAATTCAAAAAAATAAATAAAATACAAATGATAAAAATACCTCGATTTGAGAATGTTATTGTTAGTATGTATGTTAGTAGAAAAAAAATTAAAATTATTACTCTTTTAATGTATAAAGAAGAGACTGAAGAATTTGAGACTGAAATTTTTCAAATAATAAACATTCAATGTTAGTAAATTTCTATTTATCTAACAAAAATTGAAAAAACTGGAAAAATATATTTCATTTATTATATTATTAAAGGTGTTCATGGTAGAGCTGACACGTGGTTGGAATAGTCGATTAGGATTCAGCTTGCAACCGGAAGGAAATCGTACAGTTATATCAGTGGTACACCCTGATAGCGTTGCAGCTAAGGATGGAAGATTAAAACAAGGAGATGTGCTTATGATGGTAATTTCATTCCTAATTATCATTTCTTTTCCTATTTTAATTTTTCTTTTTTCAAATGTAAGAATACATATATATATATAAATGTGCATATAGAGATCAAAGAATGAATCTTATTCTTATTATTTTTATCAAATATCATATTGTAAAATATAATTTTGAAATTACTTCAATTAAATTAGAATAAAAAAAATAAAATAAAAGAATAAAATAAGATGGTTAAAAATTTTTAAAACTATTCTAAAAAATATTCTTAAAATATTAATATTTATTATTTTTGTTTCAGGTAAATGATGAAAGTGTTGAGCATATGACGACAGCTGATATAATAGATCTGTTACGCAAAATAAGAGGTTCTATAGGTATTACAGTGATGAGACGAAGCAAACGAGAGAACGTAACGTGACGTTAATCAAGTTAATTGAAGAACTTGATTAACAAAAATGAAAAAAACTTTCACGTTTATCATGGTATCACGTTTTTTTCATTTTCAAAACTAACATTCAATTTACGAACGAAATGTTACGATATAGGTCAATTCTTCGTTCTTCGTTTTCAATATGAATTTTATTAGCTTATTAAAAGACAATTTGTGCGTTAACTATTTATAAATGGAATCGATATGTTGATCGAGTGCAATATACATATATAAATGTTGCTGTGAATACAATTGTAAATATAATATACGAGAATCGAAGCCTTAGATATGATTACTTTTTCAAAAAGAATGCAATTCATGCGATTATTATTGCATAATTAATCAATTGTAATTGCATTCGTTATAACACTCCATCTAATATTTAAATTTAATTATTGTATATTTCAAAAATTACATTATTTGTGTAGATGAGATAAAAATATCCAATTGCGGTTTATTGAAACGAGCTTTTTTAGAGTTCGTTTAAAGTAATAAGACTGCTTTAAAAAATAGAATATGGCGAAGGTATATATGAATAATAGTTGTTTGCCATATAGATATTTATTCAATAAATACGGAAATATGATAGTGCTCTTTATTTTTACGTAATTTCTTAAAAATTATAAAAACTTCATATTTGAGTATATATATAGATATATTATCGGTTGTAAAAACATCAATATTTTTATAAATTTTCGCTCTGAGCAAACCTCTCTATCTTTTAGAGGATTTGAAACCACAAGACATTCAATGTATAATTGTAAAAAGTTTATATTATATCTAACTTGTATGAATATCTCAAAGACACTATTTACAAATATTTTAAATTTTAATGAAAGATATTTTAATATCATGAGGAATATCTATGTTGAAATTTGATTGTAGAAATTAGGCTGAATTAAATTTATAACGAGAAATTCTTGTTGCTATCAATTTCCTAGGCAAAATAAATATATGTTTTTAAAATTCGTTAGGGGAAAGCCTTTAAATATAAATTTTTAAATGAGTAAAATCGAAATTCGAAAGTCTTGTGATTTAAAAAGTTAGTATGATAATTAAAATTTCACTGAAAAAGATTAAAATGCACGGTTTCGAATCCTACATCCATTAAAAATTAACAAATTCGTCAACACGACATAAATTGCTTCTTGACAATCCAACGATTGTCCACTGTAATTGAATGAAAACTTTCTTGAATTTCAAGAAAAGTGTTTACAATGTGATTCATCGTGATAATCTTTTTGAAAAAAAAAAAACAATAAATGTGTTAATAAAATAAAATTCTATAAATAAATATTCTAATTAATAACAAAATATTCCTAATTGTATATAAAATTTCTTCTATCAATGTCTACATATTTACATACAATATCTATAAAACAAAAGTGATTAAAATTTTTCGAAATTTTAATAAAAGCAATAAAGCAAAATAATAATAATAATAAATCAAATTTGATAATCAAAGAATTAATCAAAAATATATAGAAAATATAATACGATATAGGAAAATTAATAAGGAAAATTCTTTATCACATCGCTAAACTATGTAAATATCTGTAACATAGTTTTATTTTATCATTATATTTTCAAAGTTAGAAGACAAGATATAATTCGAATACTTCGAACATATCGATGCAGACTATATCACATACTGCACGTATTTGCGAAGTGTAACGTGAAATATGCTTACAATCACAAATATGCTCATAAAATCAACATATCACATTTTCTTTCGAATAACATGTTCTTGATAATTTTGTAAATATAACATTTTAAATGTTACTGGTGTAATATAAATAAAAATGATATATTGTTTGAAAGAAAGTGTGATAATTATTATGCAAAATCTTTTATTGCAATAATGTTGTTAATATTTCTCGAAACAAAATTATTCGTATTATCTATAAGAGAAACGATAAAGAAAAATTGTATGAAATAAAATCGTAATCGTATTAAAGTCCTATGTCATAGAAATGAACTTAAGGCTATTTGAATTTTAGCCATTCTTTAGAATGTTCATATGTAGTAAAATGCTTTCACTTGGCGCGGAAAAAAAGACATATAAACTCCCCAGATTAATTATAAATCTCTACTTTCTATAATTTGATAATTTTAAATAATTAAAAAGCTTTTATGTATATCTATATGCTATTTTTTTCTTAATTATAAATAATGTTTATTAAGCATTGTTTGATACTAAGTTATTGAACAATGAAAATAATAGCACGAATTTAAAACTATCAGTTCTTTAAAAGAGTGTAATTCCCTAGGAATAAATTTATAAATATTATTTTCACATTAGATTCTAATTTAATTTTACTTTTTAAATCAATCTTTATGTTTCAATTTTAATTTCAAAAAACTGATTTATTATTAAATTTAAAAAAAATGAAAATAGGTTATATTCAAATATCTTAAATATTTCAAATTTTAAAATTTAAAATATTACTTTTATATCTTTTTCTTTTTTTTTTTTTTTAATTTTCTTTAAAATTACCATGAATCTCTATACACAGAAAAAATTAATATATTTAGAAGTACAATAAACGTTGAGTAACTACCTCGCGTGATGCCATACCATGCAGCAGTGGTTCTCAAACTTTTTATGCGTAACCATTCGAAAAAATAAGAAATAATTATATAAATAAATAAAATTATTCAATAGTATAGAATAAAATATTACAAAAAATTCTAACAATTTAAATCTATAATTTTATCAAAAAATAGTAAGACAAAAAACATATTTTTAACAATAAATTTATTTTTAAAATGTAAACATTAAAAAGAATATAAAATAGAATAAATTATTTATATAAAAGAAAAATATAATATATGATCATTTAAAATGGAAATAAAACAATATACGATATAACAATTTAATCAAAGTAATAATTTAACTGTTTAATTACATATAGAAAAATACATAATATTAACCAATAAAGAAATTTTTTTCAAATATATTCATAAAAATGAAACTTATGGTCTAAAACTAAATTTTTAAAATATATTGGTTTCGCAAAGAAAAAAAGTTTCAGAAACACTATCACTTATAAATATTTAACATCAAAAAATTATTAGCGCAACTTAATTAAAAAAAAAATTATTAAAAATTTCATTCCTATTAATAATATATGTTGCGCTTATATTTATTCGAAAACAAAAATAATATATGAGAATAATAAATCGCTATAATTATAATATATTTAAAAAAGAACAAAGTGTATTTAAAAAAGAATAAAATGTTTTTCATAAATGTGATAGTCCATTAAAATGTTAGAAGCTTCTAAAGTTCTATATAAAAAATATTAGAAAATATAATTAGAAAAAATAAAATGTACATAAAAGTGTATAAATGATACCAAAGTGTATAAAAAACAATATATAGAATAAAGATACATATTTTATGCCTAAATAATGTCAAAGACAGCTATTTTAGTGTTAAGTAAATTAAGCTTCTTATATTATTATTAATATCAATATGAAGCTTATATTATTGTTAATATCTACATGAAGGTGAAATGTAAAATTTTATGTGTTTGTCATCATTTTACCATTGTTGACCCCTTTCTGATCAAAACATTACAATAAAATTTGGTGTCTTTGATAAAGAGTTTTGTATTTTTTTTTCTTTATAATAAATTAATATATTAGAAGGAAAAGGAGAATAAAATTGTAGATATATAATTGTATATATATTAAAAAAATTAAAGTATAATTACTTTTTTTATATTTAATATAAGATAAATATATATACTTATTTATTAAATATTTAATAAAAAATATATAATAAAGTCAAATATAAAATATAAATTAATACAAAGAAATAATTAATTAATTTTTTTACATCATTATATTTCAAAATTTCAAAATTAAATTTCAAGCAAAATAAATCAAAACACTTAATTTAAAGTTTAATTTTATGAATTATTATCTTTTATTTTTCTTCTAGTAGATTTTCTTAAAACAGATATATCTTCTGTAATATTTCGCTCTCGTTTTCTTAATCGTGATTTATTTCGTAAATATTTAATTGTTTCATCATTAAAGGTACATAAAGATTCTTCGATATTTGTTTCTTTAGTCTCAGGAGAATTATGAGATGATTTTTTAATTTTTTTTTTTGTGTTTGATATGATTTTATTATCAGTTTGCATTAAATCGCGTGTTCTTTTTTGAAGAGATTGAATTCTATTATATTCAGGAGAAGAACTTACATTTTCTTTTTCCAAATTTGAAAAATTGATTACACTATTATTTAAAAATCCATAATTAGTAGAATGTAATTCTCCTGTAAGATTGTTTTAAAATAATAATTAATTCAAAAATATATGATTTTTATAATAAATCAAATTTTTTTTATGGTCAAATCAAAATTATATAATTTTTTTTATTTTGAGAATGCTTATATTGAACCACATATGGATCAATAAAAGATATTTATATAATATCCATAAAAAATATAAAATAAAATTTGATTAACTTAATATAATCTTATTACATACCATAATTAAATTTATTGTCAGTGCTATCATTATCATCATTTGATAAATCACATGCAATATCTTGCAAGACAGATTTTGATTTCTTATCTTGTCTTTCTTCTTGATCTAAAGTTCTATCAGAATCAAGATCTTTTATGTTTGAACTAACAGAATTTATCTGTTGTATTTCATTTTTTGAAGATAATTCTTTGTTTCTTCGTAACTTCTTATACTTGGAAGTATTAGATAGATCTTTAAAATTATTTGATACATCTTCACAAAATGTGTTTATTGATTGTGTCAGTGGATCATAAGTAGAAATATCATTAAATGCATTTAAATTATCATTTTTTTCTGTTTTATTTATAGGTGAATGATTAGATAGCATTGATTGTTCTTGATCAACATTTTCCTGATCACTTGTTTCAGATTTATTTTGTAAAACAGTATTATTAGAAGGAGATGATTCTATATTAAAAAATTTGTTTGGCTCAGTACTAGAATACATTTGTAATGGACAAGTAGAATCTGAATCAGAATCCTCAATATATACATCAGATTTTAAAGAATTAAAATCATTTTGTTCAATATAAGTCATTGAATCATCTAAATTTTCTCTTTTTTGACATTTATCTGGAACATCCTCATTAATCTCTCTTTCTATACTTTCCTTCAATAAACTACGTCTTACTGATGGTCGTTTTGTAGTATCAACGCGTTTAATATTTTTTATTAAATTTTCAAAACTATCTTTATGTGTTTCCACTAATAAAAAAAATAATTATCAAAATATATACATTATATGAAAAAACTTAAAAATTTAAACTTACAATATTTTTTTCTTTCATTTTCTATAACATTTTGTTCTGTATTTCTAGTAAAATTTAGTTTCTGAAAGTTAATAATTTTAATTAAAATATCAATACAAAATTTAAATAAAATAATATAATGAGTATTTACATTTAGAAATGTTTTATTAATTTTTCTTTCTAAATTTTCTTCATCTTCACATTGTTTTACTAATTCTGAAATTGATCGTGGATTTGATTTATCACATTCTGCATTATAAAGAATAATATATCTTTGTAACCTATTTTCCATAGTCCTTCGATCTCCTTGTAATGATAAACCAAATTCTTTTAATTTTTTTCTTAATATAGCATCTTTCATTAAATTAAATACTAACTTTGGTAATGGTTTACGTATTGATTCATTTCTGTAAAAATAAATAATGTTTTTATATGTATACATATGATATAATAGAATGTATATATTTCAAAATTTTATTATTATATAAAAAAAAAAAAGATTATAAAAATAAAAGAAATTTAAATTTGATTACTCTTACATTTGAGGTTTTTCTTTCATTGATTCTCTTTTTAGACAATCATCAAGATGTCTATTTATTTTTATTTCTGAAATAGTAACTTTACATACTGGACATATAACAACCTTAGTTTTTTCTATATTTGTTACTTTGTTACGTTTATGGCTTTTGGGTGTAAACATTAAAGGTATTCTAGATATTCCACTTGTACTAGGACTAAATATATTGTTTTGTACATTTATAGATGGTGATATGTTATTTTCAGAAGTATTATTAATAATCTGATTATATATAATCTTATTTTCTTGTTCATTTATATTTGTATCATTATTTTGATGCAATAATTTTGGTATAGTTGAAACTTGATTGTTTTCATCAAATTTTGAAAATTGAATATGAATTTGTAAAACTCTTTTTAATTTATCTTTGATTTGTGAAAATTTTGTTATAATTTCATCTAAGATTTTATTTTTCCTCAAATCTTTCTCAAAAGTTTCTGCAAAACATGCAGGACATTGTGTTTTGTAATGTAAATATTTTCTAATACATAGAGAACAATCTAAAATTTAAAAGAGAAATAATAAAATACAAAATTTTATTAATTTATGAAAAACAAATATTTTTTTATCTTACAATTGTGAGAACATAATGTCATAACAGATGTATCCATAAATTCATAGCATATTCCACAAATTAATAAATTTTCTATATCCTATAAGGAAATTAACGTAATTATTTGCATTATAAATAAATAAATTTTGATTGATGATAATTTTTACCTTTAATGCTATATATTCTTGAGGCCACATTGTATAATGATATATAATAAATATACAAAATAATTTTAAGGTTAATTTTAATAATTTTTTATAATTATAATAAATACATTTTTTAAAATAACAAATAAACAAATTTAATATTATATATCATCTGTTAAAAATATAAATATAAAATATAAAGACATAAAAGATGAAATAGAAATAAGTTTATTATTATATTATTATTATATTATATATTATTTTTTTTCAATCGTATATACATCGTATATATTTACTACGTAAACCATGATAACTATATATAATTATATAGTTTTTAGATATAAAATATCTTACAATTAAAAAATATTTTACATGTTTGTGTAATTGTTTAATGTATATATATAAAAAGATAAAGTAATTAATATTTATAAATACTTAAGTATCAAACCGGAAATTGTTAAAAGGTTTTACGTAATTTTCATGTTTCTATATAATAAGCGAAGGTGCAGCAAAACTATTGCGTCAAAGTAATTTATTTTATACCATGAATTTAATTCGGTTAGTAAGTTTTTAAATCTATGAAGAATATTTTTTTATTATAATATTTGAATATAATATATATATATATAAAGAATTTAGATTTTAAAGTTGAAGGTTATGTTCTTAGGTTTGTCATAAAATCCAGTATTGTTGGTGGTATCGTATATTATACTTATAAGGAAGGATTATGGTCAAAATCAGAAGAAACTGCTGCATTGTATAAAAAATTAAACGTAAAAATTGCTCCATATGTTAAAGAAAATGTACCTGAAAAAATTACAAAAGAGGTAATTTTATTTGATGTCATTATTTATTATTCAATATTTTAAAAAAATTAAAATTAATATATAAAATTAATATATTATTCTTTATAATAAAATGGTATAACATTTTATTATGTTCAATAGATATTTAAATTTTTAATTTTCTAATATTTCTAATATTTATAGAATTTAATATTTGACATATTTTGCAAAGAATTAACATATTATTTAAAATGATTAAAAAATTATGAAATATTTGTGTATTTTCTGAATGAAAATTTTTTGTTTTTATTTAGATATCTCAGCTACCAAGTGTGACAGATATTACAAATTTTATTAAAGTAACTTGGAACAAAGGTGTTATGTCCAGTATGGGATTTATCTCTAATTTACCAACACATACTTTTAATAGTGCTACTAGTTTATATGAAACTACACAAAGTTACATAAAAGAACTTAGTGTATAAAAACAAACATTTTTATGTAATATTGTTAGTATTTTCTTCTATATATTTTAGATAAATATTATATATAATTAACATTTATAAATAAGGAATTTATTATTTATTTTATTTTTGAAGTTGTTTTTATTTATAAATATACCTATGAAATTGCATCAGTATAAATATGAATAAATATGAATAAAGAAAATAATATATATATATAAAAAATCTGTTTATTTTTTTTTAAACAATTAAATATTTAAATATATTAATCTGAACTATTATTACTTTAACTCAAATTTTGTTTAAATGTCATGTTTAAGCTTAAAGAAATTATTTTATGAATTATCTAGGAACATTTTCTATGTTTTCTATTGCATTGTTGGATGCATTGACTAAACTTTCTGTGTTCATAAAAATTCAGCTTTAGTAAATGAAATCAGTGAAAAGCATCCTAAATCGACACCATTGTATCATATTTCAGAAGTATGTATATACGTTATGTGTGTGATAAATAACGTAAAATATTGGTTTATCTATTAAAATTAAGTGAATAAAAAAAAAATATTAAGTAATGCCTGCACAAGAAGTTGCTGTTGTACAACCACCGGCGACTGAAAATGAAGAAAATACTGCACCATCGTCTCAGCCCATCGTAGGCATTATTTATCCTCCACCGGAGGTTAGAAGTATCCTTTGACAATATATATTTTGAAAAGAAAGCAATATTTATATGTTTCAATGATTTTGAATGATCTTTCTAATGAAAATATATTTTTTATATGCACAATTATTATAAATTAGAATAATAATTAAAATAATTATAATGTACAATATTGGTTGTGTATATTGATTTATTATATATTGTTATTAATAAATCATTATATTATTTCTCTTTTTTTTACTATATAATTTAATTTCTTTATATTTTACTTTTGTATATATTTTTTTAAAGAAAATAAAATTTAAAAATTTATCTTATAATGATTTATTATATTTTAATTATTTATAAATATCTATCAAATTATAATAGTATATTATATTAAATTCAAATTGATTAAATATGTTAAATATGTTATATTAAATATGTTAAAAACAAGATGATAAGAATAAATTTATATATGCATTTTTATTTTGCAAAAATTATTTATCCATTGGCATTTATTTGTATTGTAATTCTCCTTATGTAAAAATTTAGATATTGTTGACAAAACTGCCAGTTTTGTGGCTAGAAATGGACCAGAATTTGAATCAAGAATTAGACAAAATGAATTAGGAAATCCGAAATTTAATTTCTTAAATTTTGGTGATCCATACCATGCATATTATCAGCATAAAGTGAAAGAATTTAAGGAAGGAAAAGGTCAAGAGCCTACTATAGGGTCAGGACCTGGAAAAACAATTAATCTTAGTGCTCATCAAAAACAGCAAGAAATTTTGAAACAAGTTGAACAACCATTTATTCCAAGAGATACTCCTGCAGAATTTGAATTTATTGCTGATCCACCTTCTATTTCAGCTTTAGATTTGTATATATTTTAATTAAATTTTGTATTTTTTATAAATAATAGTTTACATAAAAAAAATATGAATTATTTTATTTTAGGGATATTGTAAAACTTACAGCACAATTTGTAGCTCGTAATGGTCGTCAATTTTTAACAAACTTAATGAATAGAGAACAAAGAAATTTTCAATTTGATTTTTTACGTCCACAACATTCCTTGTTTCAGTATTTTACAAAACTTTTGGAACAATATACTAAGGTATATAAAATTATATTTTTATTTTTATAATTAGATATTAATCCTGAACTTTTATTTAAATTAATATAAATTTATAGGTATTGATTCCACCTAAAGATTTATTACCTCGTTTGCGTGAAGAAGCTTCTAATATGGATAAAATTTTGGAACAAGTTAAATATCGCGCTGAATGGTTAAAATATCAAGAAGCTCAAAGACGTAAAGAAGAAGAGGAATTAGAACGCGAAAGAGTTGCATATGCGCAAATTGATTGGCATGATTTTGTTGTAGTCGAGACTGTTGATTATCAACAATTTGAAGTTGGTAATTTTCCAGCTCCAACAACGCCTGACGAAGTTGGTGCTCGAGTACTTATGCAAGTAATAAAATTTTATAAATTCTACTTTATTTTAAAATATTCTAATAAAATTTATTGTTTCTTTAATAACTTCTTAAATTTTTAGGAAAGAATAGAAGAAGGTGAAGATGTAGAAATGCAGATTGATAGTGAAGGAGAAGATGAAATGCAAAGTCGTACAGAAGGTGAAAAAGATCGTGCAAAAGATAATAATCAAGTAAGTATTTCATATATTTAAATAAGATGTTTTCATATAATTATTATTTAATTATTATTTAATTATTTAATTTAATTTAATTATACATTTCAATAACGAATTTATATTATAAGGTACAAGATATGGAAGAGGATTCAAGTGATGAAGATGATGTATCACCTCCAGGTGATACTCATAAATTGAAAGAACCGAAACCACGTGATAGTAATAATATGCAACCTCCACCATTGCCACCTACTCCAGGAAATGTTGTAGTAAAGAAGGGATATGATCCTAAACAACATGGTAAATAAAAACATGATAAATAATGATAAAGATAAACGAAAATATTTAAATATGTGAATTGAAAAAGAATTAATTATAGAAATTATCGAAATTATAGAAATTATAAAAATAATTAAATACATATACATATATATATAAAATACATATATATATATATATATATATTTTTTTTTTTTACAGCGAATAAAACTGCACGTCCTGCTGCTCCCGACGAATACTTAATATCTCCAATCACTGGAGAACGTATACCTGCAAGTAAAGTCCAAGAACACATGCGAATTGGATTATTAGATCCACGTTGGGTGGAACAAAGAGACAAACATCTTGATAAGTTGGCTCAAGAAACAGTATTTGCACCTGGTACAGCGATTGAAGCCAGTTTGAAACAACTTGCTGAAAGGCGTACCGATATTTTCGGTGTCGGCGATGAAGAAACTGCTATTGGTAAAAAGATCGGAGAAGAAGATAAAAAGAAAGATGACAAAGTTACATGGGATGGACATACATCAAGTGTTGAAGCAGCAACTAGAGCAGCTAGAGCAAATATTACTTTGGAAGAACAAATTCACCAAATACATAAAGTTAAAGGACTTCTTCCAGATGAAGAAAAAGAAAAAATTGGTCCAAAACCTGCTAATCGCGCAGCTGAGTTATCGCACATGGCAGCAGCTGCTTCAAAACCTCAAGCTACATTAAAGGCACCTCCAAAACCACCAGCTCCAAAGCCAGTACCTGTTCCCACACAACCACCACCACCTCCTACTATGAGTATGCCTACTATGGGAATTCCTCAACCAATGATGCCGCAAGCACCGATGATGATGATGGCTCCTATGCCTCCGATTCGACCACCACCGCTTATGAGTAATTTTATTATTAATTAATTTTTAATGAAATATTAGAATCTCGTAATCGAAGTTAATAGCTTATCTTCTTTATCCTTTTTTGCACAATATTGCTCTTGTTTTTTATATAGAATAAATATCTTCTTATCATATATCCTGCTATATTAATAGCAAATCTGAGCGTTCAAGTACAAAATGATTATTAGATTATCAAATTCTTCAATTTTTTTTTTAATTATAAATTATAAACATATATAATGTATATATTAAGTGTTATAGATTTATTAAATTAAATTTTTTATTTTTAGCACCAGCAATGTCGCCGTTTATGCCAACACCACCACCTATGCAACCACCAATGACATCTGCTGTAAATATCTGCGAGTTAAAATAATTTATTAATATTGTTTTAATTGCTTTTAAATAGATTTTTATGTATATTTATTTTGTTTTTTAAGATTGGATTAAAACATGCTACTGAACCTATGGAAGAAGAACCTCAAACTAAGAAACTTAGAACTGAAGATTCATTGATACCAGAACAACAATTTTTGGCTAGAAACAAGGTATATGTTAATGATTAAAATTAAAAAAATATTATATACAAACATATATAAAAGTATATATTTTATTTTTCAGGGTCCTGTACAATTAAATATTGCTGCACCAATGATGACAGAAAAAGCAGAATGGAAATTAAATGGCCAAACATTAAATATTACTTTGCAATTAAGTGATACTGTAGCAACAATGAAAGCTCTTATTCATGAACAAACTGGCATGCCTCCTGGCAAACAAAAATTACAATATGAGGTATGATATAAGTGAAATTAATATTTAATATAAATTATATTCGAATATTTATATATTTTTCTAATATTTTTAATTTCATATATAATAGTTGTTGATCTTTTTTATAGGGAATGTTCTTTAAGGATAGCAATACTCTTGCATATTATAATTTAACATCTGGCAATATAATTAATCTTTTACCAAAAGAAAGAGGTGGTAGAAAAAAATAAAACAGAAAATTTTTAAATATAATTATAAATTTACTTAAAAGATTAAAAAAATCGATATATTAATAAAAATGTTAAATCACTATTAATGAATAAAAAACATCTATAATATTAATGAATTTTTTTTTATTATATTTCTTTTATTTCATAATTATAATAAGTTATGATTATAATAAATTAATAATATATAATAAAATTTATAAGTATATAAATATAAAATTATTTTTACTTATATATTTAGTTTTCATTTAAAAAATTGCACTTAGATCATCTTGTACTTTCATTAATAAGGCATTAGCAATATAATTAACTATATTATTTAATAAAATATTAAAACAGCATTTGCAAATTATTTAAAATATTTATATATATATTTTTATATTTATTTTAATAATTTATAATTTTTTTAAAAAAGCATTGCTTTTTTATTTTATTAAAAGATTCACGATAATATATTCGATTCGAATATTTCTAATTAATATCTTCGATTTATTATAATCGAAATATTTATAATTCCAATACTTGAAATTTGAAAACAAATTTTTTTAAAATTACACAAAAAATACTATATACAATTTTTTTCAGAATAGAATTCTGTCAATATTTTAAGTTATAAAATGTTCTAAATGCGACAATTGCTTTTATATAGGCTAATATTATGCATTATTATGCATTATTAAAATTTTTTGCTTTGCTTTTACTTTATGCATATGTAATCCTTCATTTAGTACTTATTTTGTTTTTAATTTGTTCTATGATTTTCCGATAACGTACAACCATTGCTTTGTATATCTAAAAATAATACAAGAACAAAATAATTAAATATATATTATTTGGAAAAATATAAAATTGATTTTTAATATATCACTTACTGATTCTGCATCATCATAAGGTCGACATATGAGTGTTGGTTCTGGTAAACATCGAGTTATCTCGTCAAAATTACATTCATTTCGTAGCAAAGCATATTTCGCTTGATAGGCTGCACCTATCACAGCTGAATTAACAACTTCCTATTAAATAGTAATATTAAATAGAATAACAATATTGGAAAAAAATTTTTAAATAAAATTATAATTACTTTTTGAAATATCATTTTTAAAATATTAATTTAAAGATGATTATTATACTAATATTTTATAATATTTTTAATATATATTTTTAATATAATATTTTTAATATAATTTTATTATACTAATATAAAAATAGAAATAATTAAAACAAAATTACCGATATATATACTGGCGAATTAAAAACATCAGCAAGTACTTGCAATATAGCTTTGTTCGTAGATGCACCTCCAGTCGCAATAATACGTGTATTTGGTCCTATAAATAAAGAAATTATTATTATTCTTAATTATCTATTATAGAAAATACTATTTATTTCTAACAGTTTATAATATTTTTAATTTAATTACATAAAAGAAATAGGAAAATTGTAGATATTATTTTATTTACCGATAACAAAACCAAAATCTTCAGCATGAGCTCTTTTCGCAACGAATTGACCCTCGATTAAGGCTCTTACTTCGACTTCTTTTGAACTATAGCGCGAAATTTCATTATTCGCTTTGTTAAATCTATGATCGCCAATAACAAATGGCAATATTTCTTGTGTGTCGAAGTATAAACCTAAATTTCCAAAATTACCACGCGGAGTACTTTCCAGCAATTCGTTGAAAATTTGCCAAGAACTTTGTGCTGCACTGTCACGTATTCTTTCGCGAGTTAGAGATCCATTTTTAAAGCTAAAAATTTCAAAAATCAATATAACAAATTTATTATAAATATTTATTTCCTCAATTTCTAAATCATTTATATATATATTCATTTCATATATTTTTACTTATCTGCCATAATTTTTTCTCCAATTATATTAAAAAAATATTACCAAAGTAATGCCATATAAGCTTCATCATCAAGAGGATTGCAAAAAGTATGTCCTTCCAGAGCAGTTTTTGGTTTATTTAGCCATAAAAATAAAGTATCACTTGTTCCTAAACTGCAAGCAATATCTCCTTCTTTCAATCTCATTCCTACATAATAATAAATATATATATATTTATTAGTTGTATATTATTTAATTATTAACTTATTTATTTATATGATGAATATCCTTAATTTATAATTTATCACAAAAAATCATAATAAATTTTCACATATATTTAAATGTATTCTTGTTTAAATTGAATTATAGTATATTTTACAATCCATTAACTTGTTGCAATTTGTTAAAATATTTTAGTGTACTATATTCGAATATAAAAAAAACTAGTCGAAAGAAATTTGCATTTATATATATTCTTGCATAAAATATAATTTCTCAAGTCTCATTTAAATATAGAACCAATTTTAAATGATGTCATTTAGAATTGTACCTTAAAATATAATTATCAAATTTTTAAAAAAAATTTATTAAATATATTATAGTTCAAATAAAATATAAATATAAAAATTATAAAAAAGAAAAAGAATAGAAATAAAAATTTAAAAAGATATATTGACAAATCAATTAAATCAAGCGATTCAGAATTCATTCAACAGTTTCCTTAACAGTAAATTGCAAATTATAATTGACTCGAAAAATCTCATTAATCATTCCGTACGGGGAGCGAAAGTTTATACGTATCTATACACGCCAATTAGATATGTATTTACATGAATATTCATGAGGGCATTCGGTACTCAAAGAATCGAGACTTGTTGTCGAAAGACGAAGTAGTGCGTATAAATTAATACTATCGGTCAAATAAAAAAAAAATGATTCGTGCAAGCGATCTTGTATGCTTACCTATTAGAGAACTGGAATTGTCGCCCGTGAACGCAATTATCCGACATGCCTTGTCGAAGCCGAATCTTTCGACGAAATAGGACGAAATTGGTCCGATATCGGTGCCCGGAGAAACTGGTTTCCCGAGTTTTTTTCGTAAATCAGGACCGCAAGCCTGAACAAATAGATTCGATGAATATTGAAAAAGTAAAGCGAATATGGTGTGGTATTTGCATTAAAAAAATAAATTGTAAGTAATTAATATTGAGTTTATTGAATTTTATGTGCTTTGTATTTTTTATTTTTGTTGAAAATGGACTTATTATTAAATTGATAGTAATTTTAGAAATTAGAAAAGAATTATAAAAAATTATAAAGATAATATTTTAATATAGAATATTTCCACAATAATTATAAGAAAATTTTCCAATGAATTTTGTTTAAATATATATATATATATATATATATATATATATATATATATATATATATAAACAAATACTTTTCCATTAATTATTCATGCATTAATTATAAAATTAATCATTCTGATTTTCAATTTTAGAATCTCGATAAATTTTTCAGTTGCAAATGTAAAATTCCAGTTGAAAATTAAATTGAAATGGAATGCATAAAATTCGTAAATTTATAAACGATTACGAAATATTTTTATGTAATATCACAATTTCTCACGAAATTATCTTTGAAATGTTGAAAGAATGTTTATTTTTATTCCCAAATAAAAATATTTTATTATATTATATTATATTTTAGCGTATTTAAAGGTAATCTAATAACTATCAGTGATAATTATCTACCTCTAACAAGACGTCATCCCAATCTTTCGTATGAATATTTAATAAGTTCATTCCAGAGCCATCAGACCAATCAATGGGTGCAAAATCTCCCAAAAACAAGGAAGCAAGAAAACTGCTAATCAAAGAAATTCTCTGAAAGAAATATTTAGAAATGATTTAATATAAAAAAAAAAAAAAAATGGTTACGAAATTTTATTTAAATTTTACTTCATAATGTAGAATGCGTATTAGTGACGTATATATTATTTCATTCTCATTGACATTATTAACATTAGATCTTTATAAATAGAAATTTTAGCAGTATGTTAAAAGAAATATTCTAAATATTCTAAACAAGCAATGCTTGATACAATTTTTATTAAAAATATCAAGATTGATCGAAATAAATAAAAGTAGTCAGTCATTGATATTGCGATTATAGAAAAATAGTTGATATAATCTATTTATTTTGTTTCTATTTTTTTTAAATAATATTTTAAATAATTTTCAAATAATAATTTTATTATTTATTGATTTTATTATATTTATTATTTTAATCTAATAAATTAAATATCTAATATACAAATAATCTCATTAGTAGTTTCTATCTTATTATCAATTCTTTAAGAATTATAAATTTATTTAATAAAAGATCTTAAAAAAATAATCAAAATATTCAATCACGATACGATTTATAAAAATTTGTCCATTTTTTTTTTTGTAACAAACAAAATTATTAATGACAATTCTAAAATTTATATTTTTGTTAACGTTACAGCTTTTAATGTCACTAATTTTTCTATAATCGTAATAAAAACGACCTAAATAGAAGTGACATCGAGCTAGATATTATATCTATTAAAAAAGAACAATTCAAACAGGTAAGTAATCATTGTTATCAGACTACCGTTAGTATTATGCATCTCTACAAAAGCTACGGATCACCAGAACCATCATTCATCATCACACAAGTACAAAAAATCTGAAATAAATGTAATGCACGTATATGTGGAATAGATCCACATTTATCGAATACCTCGATCAATCGGCGTCCCGAAATTTGTTCAACGAAGCCGTAAGTGTAGTGGATATACCTTAGTAGAATTGTAGGCTTCCGGTTTGGTGCGTGCTATTTTCGCTATCTGAGGTCCTGAGAATCTTTCATACGCTCGTGATCCTGTTATCTCTGCTAATTTCTGCAATAAGCCATTATGACAGATTGTATAAGAATAATTGATTAGCAGATTAAGTCAGTGTATCGATTAATTATGAATCAATTTGATTTTCGCCATCTTTACTAACGACACCTTCTGTCACCATTATAATTTATGTAATGTTATAACATCGACGCTAGATGTCACGTCGATATGTTCTATTTAGACATCTATTCTCGAGCAATAATTTTATTTAGACATTTTGTTCAGAAGATGAATCATGAAAATCAATAAAATACTTAATTAATCATTGAAGATCGATTAACATCGACTTTTCAACGAATATAAAAATATCCTGTGGAACGAAATTAGAATTTCTTTTCTATTATATTTTCTTGTTTAAGACATTTGATGAATATCAAGAAACATCGAGAAAAAAAATATATGAATATATTGTTTATTTTTTCTACAATAAACCAAGGTAATCTTTTATTGAAAAAAATATTTTTTAACAATTTTAATTGCTAATTGATTCAAAATTTATTAATTTTTGTTTGAAATATTTTTTTATTAAATTATCGTTAAGTGTTTAAAAAATCATGTATATCAATTGCTGAACTTTCTATATATATATATATTCAATGGATACGATCGAGAATTTGCAAAATATGCAAATTGCCAATTAATTCTTTGATATGAATGAATATTCATAGAAATTCGCAATCGAGAATTTCTAGAGAATGATATGCATTTTAAAAAGTTTTTGAAGGAATGTTTATTTTTAATAAATAAAATGAATCTTTCTAGGTTTATAGGTGGAACGATTAAAATAAAAAAGAAATCTTAGCTTTTTGATTGGATACAACGAAAGAAAATTAAAACTAAAATTCAGGATATTATTCTCTTCATTATTTTCGCACTGTTAATTTTATGATACATTTTTAACATATCCCAAGCTTTATTAGAATATAATGAATTATAAAATAGTAAATTATGACACTAATAAAAAAACTGTAAAGATATGTATGAACAAAATGGAGAATTTTATATGGAAAGAAATTCTCGTGGTTCTAATTTTAAAAAGGTAAAATTTCTGTATTATTCGTAAAATAAAAAAGAAAACACATACTTCAGGACCGCCTACAGCTTCTTCTAACATCTTACATTCTTCGGTAGTGCTGGAATCCATCCACACAGGTGATCGTGTGATCGAAAAAGCGACTATTAACTGTATGGATAAGAATTGCGCAGGATCCAATTGCTGCAAATATTTTTGACTGTCCTTGCTCCAGTAAACTGTGCCATGTTGCTATGTCACAATAAATAAAGATAACATTATCGTTTGCATGTGTTTTTACAACGGTAAAATGTTTATAAGAATTTATAAGAATTATATGTTGCAAAATTTCATTTTTCAATATGTAATTGAAAACATAAATGTTTGAATTTTTGAATTTTTAATATGAAGCTTGAATTAAAATTTTATGTCAACAGCATCGAAGATTTACGAAAGTTTAAGTAAACGATTTGTTTGCGTCAAATGAAGAAAAAATATTACATATAAGACTAATTAAATCTTGGTTTTATGTTAATCGATCTTTTTTATAATCATTTATATCAGTGATTCTTTTTGTTGCAGCTAAATGACTAAAAATAACAAATTTACTCATCTATTAAGTCTTAAAATGATAATATATGAATATTTCATAAAGAATGAATATTAAATATATATATATATTTTTTTTTAATTTATAGCTTTAATAATATTACATCTTGTGGCAAAACTTAATTGACATGAAAATAATTAGATTGACAGATTTACTACATGTATTGAAATTTATGAATCATCATTTTATTAAAATATTTCTATCTCAATGTTTTGACATTATTTGATATTTTGATATTATTTTACCTGTGCGCATCCAGAAATGGCTGCCACTTTGCTAAAATCAACGCCACACACGCGCAATTTATCAAGAATCATATCCAGAGCATTGATCCACATTACAACAGGAGCCACTACTACATTTGGCTCATCTTTTTTGTGAATGACGCCTCCATATGTTCTACAATCATCGAATGTTTAATAATTAAAATAAAGAGAAAGAGAGAATTGAATTTTTATAAAAAAATGAAAGATTGACATGAAAATGAATATTTTTTTAAATTTTATTTAAAAATTTATGTAATCAATGCTCTAATTCAAAAGAAGAAAAAGATAAAAAGTTGAAACTAAAACAGTATGAAAAAATATAATTAAAAATCATAATAAAAACATAATGTGAGTGACACATACCTAAATCCTGGCAAATCAGTATCGAATTGTACACTGGTTTCATGAAGAACAGCGAGATTGTTATCAACGACAATTGCTTTCAACTATAAATACCAAAAAATACTTGTTAATTGTTTTTTTTTTTTATATTTATTTTCATAATGATTTCCGATTTCTTATCTTTGGTATCAAAACTATTAAATAAGTCACGTGTAGCACTATGTGAGAATAATAAGATTAGAAAATATATCTCCTTACGACACGGTCAATTAGTTACGCTATCTTATAACGTAATACGAAATTTATTGCGTATTCTGAAATTCAAAATTTGTTTGTCTATTGAATGAGTATATATACACATAATGTTTAATATATACTTTTGATCATATAATCAAATGAAAAATTATTTTATTAAATAAAAAATGTTCGAATATACTACCACCAATTTATTCATACATGTAAAAATTGTGAAACATGTAAGATCAGAATGAAATTGTGTGGTTAAATAAATATTATTATTATCAAAAGAGATTGTGAAATGAAATACAACTAAGAATCATAAAACAAGGCACATATTAAAAGAAAAAAAATATTAAAAATGTTAAAAAGAAAAATTTTATAATTACAATATAAATTTTATAATAAAGTTAAACTCAGAAATTTCGAAAAGTTTTGTTGTTTATTTACAAATTTGTTTAAAAATTTCTTCAAATAAGTAATTTAAATAAATAAATAAATTTTAATCGCTTTTGAATTTGGACAATAATTTATAATAATAAATATTATATAAAATCTTTTAATTTTAAAAAATGATGTACAACTCGATATATAGTAAATAAAAATGATATCTCATAGAATCAATTACAATATATCATTTATAGTAGTATATCATTCGTAATTCAGTTCTTTTTTCTTTTTAAAGGATGATTAATATTGCATAAATAAAAATCGTATTCGATGCGAATTGATCGTAACGTCTAGGTATGATTAATGAATTTTCGAGCAATAGTATTTTGCTGAAGAGACGCTTTAGAATTTCAATTATCATTTCGAGCGTTCCTAATGTTCCGCGTTTTTCATTGCAAACAGAGAGATACACTTTTCTTTCGCCCGTATCGTTCCAATGCTTAATGTTATCGTTACGTTAGATAATAGTGACCCATTGGGCGAATATCATGCTGTGAACTGCTTATATATTAATCAACAAAGATGAATTTTCATGTCATTTTTATAAACTATTGATTATAATATTTTTCTAAATATAAATATCTTAATATAAATTGTAAAAATATAATTTAATATGTAAAATTATTTTTAAATTAATTATAACAATTTAGGTTAATAATATTATCAATTATTGTTCAGAAAATATGAATTTTAATTTTGTTATATTCTTTCAAGAAAAAGAGTTACGTAATTGATCTGATTATTATATAATTAGAAACTTGAGAATACGATTTCAAATATTTACCAACAGAGATAAAGTATTTTGTAATAAATATTTCAAATTTAAAAAACTAAAACAAATTAAACATTTAAATTCGATATTATAAAATCAGAATGGCTTAAAAAAATTATAATTCATACTATAACTTTTTAAAATACTATAAAAAATGAAATAACTAATACTGAAAATGTATGTTTTATCTAAATAGATTCTTATTGAATATTTTTTTTAATTATTATATCCTTATATAATATAATATAAATTATATATCCTTATATTTTCCTTTCATTGAATTTATTAATTATATCTATAAAAAATAACTATACATTATTAATTTATGTACGTAATTAATATTTTCTTCTAATATGATATTTTTATAAATATCTAATTTTCATAGATTTAAAGAAAACGCGCGTTAACATGAGCATGCGCAATAAATGATGCGCATAAAAAGCCAGTAAGTGAGCGTTGTTACGTGAGCATGAAAAAATAAATTATACTTCAAAGTAACAAATGTCGATTTGTGATTTATTGTATAATTATAGTGACTGTTTTCGCGTGAAAAAAATATATAAAATCGAAAGCAAATAGTAAAAGAAAGAAAAGATAAAAAAATTAACCTTAATTAACAAGATTGTCATTTGTGTTTCGTGTCGACAGTACTTTCATATGGTGAGAAAACATGTCATTCGTCGATAAGTATACAATCTTAGCAGATGTTCATCTTATGATAAAAAACATGCCGTGAATATGCAATTTTTTAAGAATTTACCTGCTGTGTACTAAGATCAAATCCTAAATATGTTGCGTTCGAAGTAGCGCTCATATTCTCAATTGTAACTGCGTCAAAATCGTGGAATAAATTCAATATAACAAAGATTCACTGGAACAAACAACTCTTAAAAAAAACTAATACACTTCACTATAAATCCGTACGTTTTTTTGAAATGCGGGAAATTAATGTTTAAATCTAGTTGAGATCTAGTCTGTACGTGATTCTACACTCGTTCTTAGTAAAAGCCGTTACGCGCTGTTTCGCGTTCATTACGCGTCTCAAAATGACTAAATGAGAGTAGTCTTATCGTTATTATTAATAATATAATGCTATTCGTTACGTAAGGCAGATTAATGCACAATAAAAGTTCCTCGAATTGAATTTATTTATCTTTTATAACATTTTCATAATATTTGGAATGCAACTGACAATGAATCGCTGTACTATGATGAAGAGGTTAAGTTTCTGTCGATACTATTTTCTCTCCGAGTATACTGTTAAATTTCTTTACCGGCTGATCTATTGCATAGGTATATACGATGAATTCACATTTATGTTGCTGAGAATTTCTCACAAGATAATTAAACAAGCATTAGTCATTGTTTAAATTATATACAAATTAACAGAATCTAATACTTTTTCACATATATCTATCTTGTTGAATATAATACATATTACATTCTATAAAATATCGTTGAATTATATATTATTTTATATTATAAAATAAAAAGTATATATGACAAAGATATGAAAAAAAATTTTATTATTATTATTATATTATTTATAATAATACTATATGAAAAATTGTGAAATAAAAGTATTACATAAAGTTATATGTTGTATCATGAAAATTTAAAATTATTATAAAAAGTAGTATATGTATTTTGATATTTTTTTTAAGAATTTGAAATAAAAGTAAAATTCTTTATATTAATAGGATTCGCGATACTGGTTTTTAAACCGGTTTGGCTCGTTACTGCGCAAACTACATAGACGCGTCTACAACATTCTACTAACGTGAAAAAAAAAGCAAATAACAAAATGATTTAATTTTTAATCTGAATTTTTTAATACAAATATTATAATTTAAGTATATACTAATATTTAATTAATAATTAACCATAATATAATGATTCAAATATTGTAAGTTAAAAAATTGAAAAATTAAAAATTTTTGTAAAGGTAAAGAAACAAAATATTAGCATTATAAAATTTTATCAATAAGCGGGACAAAATTTAACAAGAAATTACAAATTTTTGTTTTTATTTTTTTAGTCGTTATCAATGTTTTCACGGATTCGAAGAATATCAAGGAGATCAATTACTTTAAAAGTATCTCTAACACAAAACTATCCGACAAGAACATAAAATATAGTTTGAAGTAATCTTTCGTTCCACCGGCGACAGGCGGCGTATGCTTGTCAGAAAGCAACGCGGGATAACCGCATCGCGCAGACCGAAACTAGCAAAAATAAACACTTTGCCGCGAGGCCATGAACCATTATATTATGTACAGTTCGTTCAGAGACGTATCGAAGTCATAAATTATTATATCAATCGGTTGTACGATTGTCGCTATAGCGACATTTCTTATATCGTCGGAACATTTTTCTAGATTGATTTCATAACCTCTTTATGTCTTTAACAGATATCTTAATATATATATATATATATATATATACATATAGTATATTGGAGTATAAAGTTTGCCCAAAAAACAATTGTCAAGAGTCAGCATAGGATTATAATAATTTACGAGAAATATCGTCATCGTTGTAGTATCGTTTTCTTCGAAAGACGAAAACGAAGACCCGAAGGCGAGCGTGCATTGACGCCGCCCGATACTGGGTGGTAAGTCCATCGGTGCATCGTGGTGCAATCAGTTGTAGCAACAACGACGTTGTATTGGTAGTGATGCATCGTTTACGGTAGAGGGGGCGAAAGTATGACGAGAAGAGCAACGAAATGGTTGAAGGGTGGGAGGAAGAGGGAGATTGTTAAGTTATGTTAGTCGATATACGGGTTTGTTTGCGTAGTCAGTGACGGTGTAGGAGAGCGCGCGGCAACTGGGAGAGTAAAACGGCGCATGAAAAGAGAAAAAGAAGAAGAGGGAGGCGAAGTTGTGACCAGGGTGCCAGGGGGTCTGGCCCAAGCCTGTTTGTCGGTCCCGTTGCCCTATAATCGTGGTATACGGATAATGGTTTGGGTTAAGGGGACGTCAGGATGGGCCGTGCTAGAGGGGAACACGAGAGGAAAGAGATCAGAGTAAAGAACGTGTATAGAAGAGCCGGGAGCAGCGGCGTCGAGACAGAGCAGTTTCGAACGTCCTGCACTTTTCGTAGACGAAAAGGACGAGCCGACGCACACCCAATCGAGCGAAACTTTCGCTGGCTCGGCTTACCCATCGTTTGGCAAAGCTTTTCTTTCGATCTTGTCCTGTCCAGGGAACCAAGCGATGATTTCTGGCCCAGCTATGCTAGCTTGAAAATGTAATTACCGAGAAAGCCCGGTGGAGAATGTTCCCGCTGACGCTGGAACACTTGAGGAATAACTATTGAAAAATATAATATTTTGCTCGTATTTGGCTGATTCAAATACATTTTTATAAAATTTGAATGATGCATAGTTTTATTATATGGGAAATTAATTAATTCATTGAAGGATGAATGAGATAATAGACGATAATAATTTTCATGATTTATATACGCTTGCATAAAACTGATTCAGAATCTGGTATGTTACAAGAACAAGATATATTTTACTCAAGATATTAAACATGTTGACTAATTTCTATAAAAAAGATTCATAAATTCTCTAGAATTTTGCTTTTAGAAAGTTATGACAGCTATAAAATATGTCAATTCCAATTTAATTATTTAATTTGTGTCATAATAAATAATTATATATACTTTTTTAAGTTAATCAAAAAAATAATGTATGTATCAATCAATTATTATATCATTTATTGTATTCAATATATTAAATTAATGTCAATTTATCATTTCATTTTTATTTAATAAATACATTTAATATACATATAATTATATGAAAAAATAAATAATTAAATGAAATGATTAATATTATTAGAATAAAAAACTGCTTTTTGTTTAATATCTTTTTGAATCAGAAAAAGTTGCTTTCTGATTCATGAAAATTGCAATAATCATTACCATATTAATCCATATTACTATTAGTTTTCAGGAAACAGTCATGAGGAAACTTTTCTTACAATTACAATTTTTTCCATACATATCAGCATAAAGTTTTATATTAGGAAAAACTAAGGCTCAAGAATGAAAACAACCATGTATTAAAGATAACAGCAGAAGAAATTGTAGCATTGTTCATCATCCATAACAGTGAGTTGAATGCTTGTTTAACGCGTGTACGATACACGAAAGAATTTGCCGCGAGTTGAGAGGGAGGGGGAGGGGGGATTTGCCCGATTGGTTCGATGTTTTCTACATTGACAAACACAGTGCTAGCGCGGGAAAGAGGGTTGGTTTCGATCGTGAAATTTTTTGGAAGAGTGGAGTTTCATTATCTAAACACATCGTCGTCGAATATATTGACAGGGAGGCGGGAAAAAAAAGGGAGGAGGAAAGGGATGATGGGGATGGTGCAGAAGCGGCGGATGGCGTCGGCGACAGCCGGCAGAGCCACGTCGTCGCCGTCGAACGGACGACGACGAAACGACGGGCAGGCTCTCTCGTGCAGACGAAACGTGTGTGGAGTGAGAGACGGAAAGGGAGAAAGAGACAGCCGGGCGCCGATTCCAGCGACCGGCCGGCGCTAACCTCGACGCCAACCGTGGAACGTCGCCGACACCGTCGCCGCCACTGGCCGACCCACGACACCACGACGAAGACGACGATGACGACGGGCACGACGACCACGACGACGATGTCGACGACGACCACGACGATGTCGACCAATGCAAGAATACTTCTTCTTCTGTTGGCATCGTGGCATCGTCACGGCGGGGGTGGGACGGTGTGCGTCGGTCGCCAAGCAGGAGGGCGCCCTTCCCTTACTACCCCAGCCTCCTCCGTTCGCATCTCCTTTTGCACACCGACGCACATGTTTGCTTTGGTATTGTCAGCTGAATTTCCCGATCCCGGGATACGTCAATAGCGTGATGTTTTGTTCGGGAATAATTATGAATCTGTGGACTTACGTGGCGAGCGGTGCCAGCGCGTCTTTACTATCTCTAACGGGGGTTCCCTTCGCTCGCCCTCCTCTTTAGAAAAACGGAACGACGATCCCCCCCCCATCCTTTCCTTTCGGTCGCTCCTCGATCGTAAGAATCGTTTGTTCTGGGGGAATGGCGTTTGGTTTTATGGTTCTTACGGAATTCATGTAATATCGATCAAGCTACGAAAGAAATGTTTTCAAAACCTGTTTACTTCGAAAAGTTTTCCTCTTCGAATCCGTTTACTCGCGGCTCCTAGGATAATCGTAAATAGATCAACCATTGAAATTAAGGCCGCGTCTGTCTGGACGTGTGAAAGATTATTAGTTTCTTTGTTTTATTAATCAAAAAAAATGCACTACTATTACAAAAATATCCAATACTATTGGATATTTGAAAAGAATTTATTTTTCATTAAAGTACATATCTTTTATTAAAGTATTTCTTGTGCATTTTATCTTCGAACACGATAATTTCGTTATAAAAGATAAGAAAAAAAGGAAGAACCATATAAAGATTCGTATCATAAAATAATAAACATGATATAATCGAGACATAATTTGTTAAAAAAACATTACAAGAATATAAAAGTTGAAGAAACGGCGATTCGAACGGTTGAATTGCCACGAGTACTCCTAGATCCAACACGATAACTCATTTTTTCGGCGGATAGAGACGGCGCCTGTGTGTATAGAGGATGTTCCCTCCCGGTACCCATGTTTTAACCCATGCCAGCGCCTACCCCCCGGCATATCCACGAAAAGTAGAAGCGAGCCATTGGGGCGGAAGATGACTACGACGGCTCCAGCGAGGGGCGCCAAGTGTTTTGATGCTTGTTATGCGAAGGGGAGCTTGATAAACAACGAGTTGGAGAACGAAGCCGGACCTAGATCGTCACCATCACCTCTTCCACCCACACTCGAAACCGACATCCGACTGACTGGCTACGATTGTGTCATTACAAGAGAATTGATATCACCGATACTATAACCGTCCCTTCTTGTTTTTTCCTCTATATCGTGGTATATACACGGGAGGAGGGTACGACTCGTAAAGTGGAATCGCTAACGCGCGTTGATTGCTTGGCAACAAATTGAAATCGCCCGGTACCGTTACAAATGTGCAATAATCCGTGGAATCTAAAAGTATCCGGTAGACCTTATTTCGATTTCTAAGTTTTCTAAATAAATATTCGATATTACGGATATAGGGAAAATCGATGAAGAGATGAATGATTATCGTGATAATAGATTATCGTAATAGTATACAAGAGCTGTTTTGAATAATCGAATTTTTTTTAAAAAATTGAACAAATTTAATAAATCGTAGAAATCATACAATATTTAATCAATTAGATAAATTCTTGAACATGACGTATACTAAGTTTAATATTTGCAATAAAATAAATTTAAAAAGATCAATATTTAACAGGAAAAGAATAAGGATTCTTATTCTTTTTTCTCTCTCTTCTCTATGTAATTATTCTAATTACATTATCAAAAAAAATGATATGAAATATTAATGTGATAAAATATTGATAAAATAAATTTTGAAACTTTATTTGAATTTTTTTTAAAGTTTGTGTGAAAATATTTATATAATTTAATTTTAAAGAGTACGTTAAATATCTGGCATGTTAAATGAGAAATAAACGAAGAGTTAAGTGAATGATGTTCGAAAATACTTAGATTTTTGGATTATCAAGATTCGTTGGATAATTTATAATGTTGCATTCCAACGCTACGGAATTAGATGCACTAATGATCCTTCCCACACACACACATACACACACATACGTATCATTCCGTTTCACCCCATCGCTATCATTATCCGCGTTCCGTTCTTGCGGCCCGCCCAAAACGAAGCATGTATTTAAATGCATGTGCTCGCTAGAAATAGTATTTGACTTTTAACGAAACAAGCAAACATACGTTTAGCATTTATCTGCGTACCTACTTAGCACGAGGAAAAATACGAGTATCCGTAGATTATAGGTCGGTTAACTTGCTCTGTCCAAGAATATAATTCACTTGTCATTTTAGTAACTAAATAGATGCAAAATAATGCGATTTATTTCTAGAAATTCTTTCTCTTCGAATCGTTAAAATTATAATTAAAATTATTATGTACATTTTTCAATAATTAAAAATTATTATTACGATAGTCTATAATTATACGTTTTAATAAGTTTAGCCTTTCCTGTTAAAATAAATTGTAATTATTTATTTTTATTCTTATCGTTCCATACATTTTCTACATATTTTCTACTATATTTCGTATATATTTCCTATATATTTAATGATAAAATGATAATAATAATAAACAAAATAGAAGAAGATATAAACGATAAACAAGATATAAATTATACGAAAATATATAGGTTATGTAACCTCTCAACAACACGAGGATTTGTATAGGATTAAAAACCAACATGTTTACTTCATTCTAATGTAAACAAAACATTCAAATACACGTACACGGATACACACATTTGATTCTTACATGAATTGCTAATAACACCAGTAGTAAAAAATCTTTCATCAGCTAAATAGCATAAACAATTTAAGAGAGGAAACCGGTCATGTTTACGACAACGAAGACTGTCGATTTAACCATGCTTTACGTCCGCGAGGGAAAGAACCCCGATTCGGATACGAGTAGAGGAACGGGGGGAGGGGAGGGGGAATAGCACAAATGACATTGTTTATCTCCAGCTCGGGGCAAGAAAAGTCTCCGTATACGGTTAGTCGTTCGACTTCACTCGGTCAAGCACCTTCGATGTGTACGATTGCCAGCGTGTTCTCCTCGTTGGCCATGCATGCACGTACATCTCCCTCTTATCTAACTATCTCTCTTTTTCTCCGTCTGTCTCCGCCACCCTCGTCTCTCTATGCGCCAATAGTACGGTCTCTAGTACGAACACAAACGAATCGAGAGGGTAGAACACGTATAGGGATACGCATACGTGTCCACGGAATGGCGTCAAGATCCGCGTCGCCACGTTACTGGCGCGCCACTGCTGTGTCGCCGCGAATTCGCGCCGGACGAGGCCGCCCTTAGGCAACAGACAGCCACAGGGGTGAGCAGACAGGCTCCAGTCGTCCTCTCTATACTACGCTACATATTGCGCGGTCGTCGGGCTCGCGGCCAGTCGACGTTCGACGATCGACGCAGTCGGTCTTCGATTGTTAATTCCAATTTCTTGTCTTCGAATCATCCATCATTTTCTAAACGAATTTCGTTTTCACGGATTGTAATTGCGAGAAAAATATTACAGGATGTTGACGGTAAATTCCGGCGGTACGCGCCATTCGAATTTCCCGCGCTACGCGAGAACGCGGTATCGTAGTTCGAAGTGTTCGATACGTACCAGTCTGTTCTATCGTGGCCTGTTTTGAATAAACTTGGAAAATTTTACGGCTACAAGAGAGATTCTCTGGCAAAGATTCATGGAAGACTTATGTTATTCGGTAATTGATTGAAAGATTAGTTAATATGCTTATTATATGCGATTGGTAATTAATTTGCTTACTTGAATTTGCTAAAACGATTCGAGTGCTATCTGGTGGCTTCAATTTATGTTACTTTCATCATTTCTTTTCGTTAGTTTATCTGTTGATATATAAAAATAGAAATTAATTTTGTTTTAAAAGATTATTTAAAATATGAAAGATATTGTATAAAAATCTGCAAAAGATGTAAATTTCAATTTTAATTTTAAGAAAATTTATTCTATATTTAAAATAAAATCTTAGAATAAAAATATAAAAAATTAAATAAAAACTAAATAATACTAAATACCGTATTAAGAATAATAAAATAAAAAAGTCAAATAATATATTAAATTAATGAATTATGTATATGTATTTTATTTATAAATTGACATTAAATTGTATTATGTTTTACATTTGGTGCATTGAACTTTAGATTACGGGACTTGCTCGTATAAATTCTAACTTAAATTTTGACACAGCGCATGTGCAACAGTTAACCAATAGCAGAAGGTTATCGTTGCAACAGGTAAGAAATAACGAGAGTTCAGTAATATCGTGCGCGTAGCAACCACGTGGTCATATCTGTCGGAAATATTGTTTTTTAAAATAAAATACAAAATACAAAAATTATATTAAATATATATATATATATTTCAATCGTGTCTTTAAATTTTAATCATTTTCTTACAATATAACAGATATAATTTCTGCATATAATTTTTATTTAATTTAATTTCTTTTTTTTTTATTGAAAAATAAAGAAAAATCTGTATAAAAGTAAATTTCCCGAAAAATTAATTATAATTCAACTTAATCATATTTTTATTTATTCTTCTTCTTTACTCAAATTTAAAATTCAATCATTTCTTTTTTTTTTTTTTTTCATATTAAGTTATTTATATCCATGATCTACACATGAACGTAGATATGTAGATACATATCAGAAGCTTCGACATTATCGTCACGGTAACATTGGCATTGAGCTTCTCTCATCTTGTGTATACAAGGCAAATTCTGATAAATGACGTTGAGAGAAAACAATTTGTTTTATATAAAACAAATACTATTTTATGTTTACATGTTTATATTTATTAGACTAACAATGAATTATATATAAGCGTCGATAAATCGATAAAATTTATTATCGCACGCCAAAATTGCACGCAATATATAAACGTCAGACGAATCTAATTAATAAAGTTAATAAAGTTGAGTCGAGTTTCTCGTTTCTAAAACTTCGCACAAAGTATGCAACTCTGATTCGTAACGCGATCCTTTCTCGAGCTTTCATTTTGCAAAAGGTCTCCGTCGGACAAAGCACCGTTAACATAAAGGAATATGCAAATATTGCATACATACACGAAGGACTGCGTTACAGTTCGCGAGATATCGGCTTTGAAAATCGGCTTACCATAGATTTAAATAATTCCAACGGCATCGCGACTTCAAACGTAGCCGATGAGTCCTCCTTTCAAATATTAAATTCCCCACCGTCGATGGTGCATTTTTGCAATTTGGTATGCATGCACCTCGGCCATACATACATGCTTACTACGTGCTCTCCACGGCATCTCGCCTCCCGTCAACTACCCAGTGTGCATGAATAAAGATGGTGCAGGTTTTGCTAGTAACATCGTATGCTTGTTTGAGAAGTGGCGAGGACACGTAAGAAGAGTGGAATATAGCGATGGGATCAATCCCATATTCGAAACGTTCAAACAATTTGTCCGGCAAATAACAATTTCGAGGTGAAGTAATAAGTATTTCCGGAAGAAACCTAACAGAATCTAACTATTCTCTAACACCTTTTTCATTTAATTTCCATCGCAAAGCGAATTCTTCCTTTTCAAACCTTATCTTAAGCTTAATCCCTTTTCAAATTCATCCAAACTTTCCAAAATAGAATAAAACCCGAAAATTCTCGATTCTTTCCAAATACCCATCCCGCTATTTCTATTTCTATCCGTGGAGGAGGAATGTTTCGCGATTTCGCCAGAGATTTGGCGCGTTGGTCCCATCGCTAGCCGAGGGCATTCGTACGCGTTATGGCAAAGAGAAATGATGGACGAAGCGGAATGAGAGGGAGAGAGAGAGAGAGAGAGAGACTGGAAAGCGGCGAGGGTGCACCACTCGAGCGGGGCCGGGGGAGGGAGGGGAGAGGCACGGGACGGACAGGCGCCTATGGCGTGGATCCGAGTGGCGCCACCGCTAACGTAAGCGTCAGCGTTAGCGCCGGTCGCGCGTCCGGACCGGCCGATATTATCCAGGAAGTTACGAGCCGCACCTGTCCCATCATACCTCTCCCACCCAACGTCGTCCTCGTCGCTGTGCTTTTACGCAGGGCCGTCGCAACGCGCTCCGTCCGGCCGTACGAGGTGCAGGTGTTCCACGTGTGCATCTCGCGGCCGCATCGCCGATTTTCGTGTACCGAGCAAAGTGGGATCTTCCGGCCCGCTCCGGTTTCAACCGGAAGACGGTGAATCGCATCCGGTTGAAAAAAAGAAAAAAAGAAAAAAGGCGGCGGATGTAAGGTCGAGTTGGCCGGATTCGTGATTCCTCGAATCTTCGCAAAATGGGGGAGAAACGGGAGGTTGGTCGAAATAATGGGCCACGAAGCGACGAGCGAGCGTGACGAGCCGCTCACCGAGCGGCTCGGTCGAGCGATCACCGAAATAGAAACGAAATAGATGCTTTTATTTCGCGCGAAACCTGCCCATATCTGCCCGGCACTCGGGTTTCAGGTGTACGAATTATTCATCCGGCTCTACGAAACTTTGGCAAATCTCTGGCGCCTCGATTATCAGGCGATGGGATCGGTTTCTCACGCGCGTTTCGAATTTTACGACGTAAAAGTTTCGGGAAATTTAGTTATTACTCGCGATATAACAGCCTTTGTTTTTTCGAAACAATTTAATCGTTCAACTCGTTCTCTAAGTTGGTTAAACTCACTCACTTTAGCATACTTACTTTCGAAGCTGAGTCATCCGTGCAACTTGGAGACCAAGTTAAAAGTATTTCCTTCTTTCCAACTACGTATTCACGAGGCGTTCGAAAACTTTCCAGTCGGTTTTAATTCCATTGGACTATATTCCCCGATAGGGGAGGTTGTTAATGTTGCGGTCGTATTTATTAGTAGCGCATACGAGGATAGAGGTTTTTCTTTTTTTTTTTTTTTCTGAAAACAGCGCCAACCGGAAAAATAAATGTCGCACCTTGTTTTACGACAAAGAATCGAGTAGGGATAGGCGCCAGTGATGTAGACGATTACGCACGGTCCGGCGAGCGTGTCTCCCACGGCGGACAACCAGCTTTTTCCATCCGCGAACGGATGTCGTTAATGCTTTCGAATTTCCATAAACGCCTGCCAACGAGCCACGATCACATGTGATTAGATATCTCATCCTGAGGAAGAGGAGCTCTGTTAATTATCGAGCTACGTTACTCGAAACTACGTTTCCTGCGATCACGATTTGATGATATTTTTGACAATCGATGCAAAAAAATGATCGATCGATCACAAGCCCGTGCTGATGAGATAAAATCATCGATAACTAAAATGGCATCGCGTTTAATTAAATTAGCCTCGGATATTAATAGGCGTTCGGATAGAATAATGCGAGACGAAATAGATACACACGTACATAACTTTCCAGTTATGTACCGTTATAAACGGTTTCAACCTGTTTCAAACGGACCTGTGACCGGTTCGAGTTATTCGAGAAAATTTTGACGATCGGTCATTTTGACACTCGTTTTCAAAGCATTCGTCCCGGTCGATCGGAGGGGGAGGAGGGTAGAGCGAAAATCACGAAAATCACCAACGGGGGCCAAGAGGCTTGAAATAGCTTGAAACTGTACGGTTCGCGGAAGATGAATTACAGTGGAATCGTGAGTAGCCGGTTCGAAGAACGAAGGCGATCGTTCTCTTCGTCGTCGTAGTAGGAATTTGGAGCGTTGACAGCGGCGCCGTCGGGGGGTTGGATCGCGTCATCCAAAGAAAAGTATCATGTCCTTACTTTGTACGGCACGCTCGGACAAATCCAATGAGAAATATTTGCGCGCGTGTTCCGCCTCGCTTGCATGCGCCTGTCACGGCGGCCTCCACGTTAATTCCACCTTTTCGTTTTGCCTCCACATTGTCATACGAATCTGTTCATCTACGCCCGCAGGATATTGATAATTCGTTCCATGAGATTGTATCTCAGAATATGATAAATCGTAGAAAAAAGAAAATGGACTAATTTTCCAATATCCTATAATCTTCTTACTAATTATACAAATTGCACACCTAAGTAATAGTAATAAAAGACTGGAGATACTTTTACAAAATTGTACTCACAATCAAATGCTTACATGCGACCACGAAAAGGAATGTCATTTTTGATACACTCAACAAGTGCAAAGGTGGAAAAATATAAAGCGACTCGAGACTCGTAAATATCCCAGGTGAGATCACCATATTCCGTTTTCTCACGCGTGACGTTTCCTTTCTGTATTGTTTCCACGAGGCGCCAATGTTTATGTTAGACCGGTCGTCGTCCGGTTCATTCTCGCGGCCTTAGTTTCGCGTGCATTACCGCAGTCCGTTCAGGCGAGTGGCATCAGCCGTGATACGTCAGGAACGGCGCCATGCTCCATACTGCGGCCGTGTACATACAGGGGAACGTGAATAATTCTCGTGTTTGGAAATAGAACGAAGGCAAAAGTGCGCTCGACCTGTGTTCCGCTCCTACGCTGCTGCCGACCCGTTACGAAATGCCTATCTGCGGCGGCTTATAATTTTGTACCTTGATTCTCTCTCTCTGGGGTGGAGGCGAACGTATAATCTGAATCTCGAAGGAGGGGGGACTCCTGCATTTTGTTTGTTTAGGAATGTTATAATAATATCATGTGAAACGAACGTTCCACAGTGTCGTGACGTGATTTTTATTTTTTCTCTTTTTTTTTTTTCACATGGATTCACGCGATTTTTATCAAGAGTACTCGTCCCGAATATATTTTATTTTGCTTAGGAATGTTAATAATATCGATGAAGCGATATCCAATTTTGTCACACACGAAGTTGTGCGACAAGCGCGATTTAAGTTAACGATGAACCGTGATCGTGTCCGATTTTTATCTTTTTTGGCCAAGATGTTATTACATGGTTGTATAATAAACATTAACTACCTGAAAACGATGTTTCTTCGGGTTTCCTCGAATACCGTGTATCGTTCGGTCGGGAATGTTAATAATATCATAAAGCGCATCCAATTTTGTCACACACGAATACACCGAACACCGATTTTAATTAATGAAATCCTGTTCGAGTTTTATTCATTGATTTGCTTAGGATGTTTTTATACGCGATTATCTTCTCTACTCGATTCACTCTCGCTTCAGAGTTTCTTTCCGGAATAAATGAATATCTATGGTATTCGAATTAATTTTTTCCGATCTATCTATTTCCTTCTCGATTCAGTACAGCGTGGATTAATTTAATTAATTCGTCGCACAATTTTGCGTTAAAAAGTCAAGTGCGATGTATGTATCGAGCGAATGACTGATAATGCGAATGTAACGAAGGAGGAAAGTATTTAATGATAGGATAAGAGATGGACGTTGAATAGCTTGTAATATTGGTTTTAAAAGATAATTAGGCAAGCAATTTTTAGTAATTATTAGCGATGAACGCGGAGAAATTTTTTGAGACTCGAGCATACCCACGTTTTTTTCCGATTTCTTTTAAGCAAATTTTCATTTCGTAAGAAAAAAATATTAAAATAATGCGGGATGTGGAAGAAAGACGAGAGACGAGAATCGTAAGAGGATGAAAGCAAAATTTCTCCAATGCCAGTCGGATAATTGGTTCATCGTTCGTACGTACGAAACATCTTTTATCCTCCGCGATATAATCTTAAGGGATACGAGTTAGAAATGTACACTCGTTTCGCGTGATATGGAAGTCGAGCGAAGAGCACCTTGATCAACGCTTTAATTGGACCAAGACACCGAGGCACCGAGAACGTGGACGGCCCTGGAGAATTTACCAGGCTTTACCGAATGAACGCACGATAAAGCGAGACAAAATCAGAACAAGAGGGAAGAAGAAAAAGAAGGGGAGGGGGGACGGTGAGTGGCGGCGGGCGAAAGAAAGAAAGAGAAAGGAAAAGAGGGAGAAGAGGAAAGAGCGAGGGACAGTTTGCGGAGGCCAGGCGCCTGATTACTAGCCAGCTCAGGACGCCAGACATACATAACTAAATAACTTCCTAAATTCTATATCATTTCGGAGCGGGTTCCAACGGTGAAATAACGCGTCTAGACGTTGCTGAAGAAAACGAACAACGGACGGCGGCAAAAAAAGAGCGAGCTTTAATGCGTCAAGACGCTGATTTATCCTCCGAAGTCATTTTCAATATGGGCTCCGTGAAATAAATTAATGGCGCCTCCGTTAGCTTGCAGGGGGGACAGTCGTCGATTCAGATTTTCTTATCTTTCCAGAAAACGATGACAAATGGACGAATAATTCGAATGAATGAAATTTAGTATTGATTTTTCATTCCTCTCACAACTTATCCTTAATTTATAAATGATACTGGATAATAATTAGTACCGTTGTTAAAATTAATAAAAATGTAATTAGAAATTGATGGAAGAAATATTAAACATTTAGTACAAGAAAGTATGTACAAATATCATAAAAATTGATTATTTGGGGAATTTTTATTAATCGAATTATTTTCAAAATATTAATCGGTACTATTAATATTATGATTAAAAAAAATTTATTAATAATAATAATAAATTATATAAAAGAGTTTTATACAATAAAAACCACGTTAACCTTATGTATCAACTCACTTTAACCTTCGATATTAACAGTTTTCATAACCTACATACTTTCATTTCAACGAAAGAATACAAACGAAGTATTACCAAGTATAAATTCAAAATTCTGTTGTAGATTCACCGATGAACTCGCAAGTATTCGTTCCTGTGGACTGAATCTAAAATCGCGTGAGTATATATACCAAAGAAATATATCGGTATTATTCAGATCGAGGAGCGTCATCTAGAAAGCGACTCGATAAAGCGAATTCTTTCCTGTCTGACCGATAACCGTTCTTCTTTAACATTCTTTCATCATTCGATGACGATGACACGTTGAAACGGATGTCTCCTTTACGAGAAATATCATGACTGAAATTCATCGTGGAATGTTGACCCTCAGGGTGGAGTACTTGTCGGTGACTGGCGCTGGCGCTAGGCAGAGGCGCTGGCGTCAGTCTGCTCGCCCGCTCGAGTAACCGCGACCGGCTGACGCCCCCCGTCTTCAGACGAGTCCACCTTGCGTTTTGCCCCCCTTCTTGCCTGGGATAACCTCCCCCCCGCCCTTGTTCGCTTCTTTCCCTCACCCTCCCTCATCACCACCTTTCCCTTCCGCCGCTTATCCTGCTTCACAACGTGTTCCAGTTGCATGGATCGCGAGCTAGAAGGAGATTTATGATCGATTGATTATCATTCTCAAAGTTTCCCGAAAATTCATCTATTTGGATATGAATTCATCGAATAACGATTATTCAAACGTAATCACGTTTTCCGTGCGAAAAGAACAAGTTTTTGATTAGTTGAAAGAAATATTTTTAATTTTTTTCCGCTTATTATAATATTTGTAGAATTTTTTATTTCATTCGTCGATTCGTTAAAATTTCGAAGATTCTCGTAAGTAATGTTCCTTGTAACGGATATATTAAATAATGTTTTCAATATTATTTGCACGTAATGTGTAATATTTCTATTCCATTGACAATATGTGGGTAATATCTATCAAAATATACGAAAAGAGAGAAAACGAAGATACGCAGTATAATTTTCAAAAGTACATTTGCGGTGTATCTGTAATACACGTACGAGTGGCGCCTCTTGCGGCGAACGCGACAAATAATGGCGCGGCGGCGACGGCCATGTTTAACAATCTCCCTTGTGTGTTTAGTATGCTGCGGTCGGTGTATCGGCGCGCCGAGACGAGACGGACGGGACGAGACGAGCGACGGCGGCGACGAGGAGGTGGAGGAAGAGGCGGTGGAAATCGGTGTGTGCGCTCATGACGGAGACCTCGTGCGTACCAGTCGCGTCGTCGAGCGGAGCCGAGTCGAGTCGTGTTACGGCCGTAATCGTGGTTATTCCTCGCAACAGTTTGCTCCGTGACGACGTCAGTATCTGTGCGCGAAGACGAGAAACGATTACCAGTAGAAGAATTTAAAATAGTTAAAAATCAAGTGTAACGTCGCGGTGAAACTGAATGCAATTCTTTTCCCTACTACATCCTAACATTTTTTATCCGAGTACGTATCGAAGTTTTAAACGTGCAACCGAAGCGCTACTCTCGTTCGACCTCTCTCGCCCTCCGCGAGTTATATATCCGATCTACGTGCGCTAGTCCTCCCTACTCTCTTTTTCTCGGTGTATATTTTGCTCTCTCTTCTAACTGTCTGTCTTACTCACGCGTTATCCCTCCTCATTAGTATCTCACTCGTTCTCGCTGGCTCTTCGAGCAGCGATTTCAAGAATGTGACAGTGCGCGTCCTCGCGGTCGCCTCGCGCGAATAAGCCCGCAGGCCGGCGACGGCGATGGGTGACGAGCGACAAGTGTTACGGTGAATAGTGAGAACAGTGAAGAAGTAGGGAGAAAAAGACAGACGATGCAAGCGGAAAATGTCACTCGGTGATACGCGTATACGGATGACGGGGAGTGATCGACGCGACAATCTCGAATTTGAGGTTAAAGTGTCGTGGTCGTCGTCGTCGTTGTTCTTGTTGTTGTTGTTATGTGGTGCCGGTGCGCCGGCATTGGCGACGGCACGGGCAAAGGAGTATCAAGAACGAAAACGGCACTATCGTATTCTACAGGGCTTGGCAGCCCGAGATTCAAGGGACATTGATCAAGCGCCGTGGTACATTGTTTGAGTACAGACTCATCTCCTAAACGAAGGAAGCGAAAAAAAGAAAGATTCGCAACGATACAAAACAATTTTTCGTAAGGCGATTGTGCCAATGTACGTATTATATACGCGCGCGCGTGTGTGTTTGTGCTTATGTGCCGGGTCGTGAGGTTAAGGCACCACATCGCCTGTCGATATACAACGTTGAGGAAAGTCAAGAACCGGTGTCGTGTGTGCGCGCGCGACCGATTCGTGCTGCTACATCTAACGGATAAGAAGTGTATCGTGATACTAATAGTGCGCGTCCGTAACCCCGCTGGCGACCGTTGCACCGTGCACATCTACGGACAACCAAAGCTGACGTTCGCGAACTGTCGAGACAAGTAGACAATCCTCGTGCCTTTTCACTTGTATATTATGCGCTACGTTTTTTCGTTCTCGAAAAAATCCTCGAGTACTTTTTGTCTCCGACGACAACAACTCCCTTTGGACACCAACTTATCCAACGCGACACATTTTCTTCAATGTTGTCATTTTGTTATTCAGACGTGAAGAACGTAAGATAACGTTTCAACGTTTGGTCGACAAAGCAAAAACAGTCGTCTCAAGGAAATAAAGTGGCGCTTTAGCTGATATCGTGGCACACAGGTAAATGAAGGTTCAAGATTAATAGACAGTATTTGTCTCAACCTCGTTTACAACGTATGAAAAAAATTATCGTCACAAAGGTAATATCGTTTATTATACGTTGATCCGTCCCATCGCTTGTCACGCGTCATCTTTAGTTGGAAATATTTTCGTTTTCCGGAACGAAAAAGAAGAACGAATGACATTCACAAAAACTGGAGTGTCGCGCGTATCGGATCTGAGCATTTGAACCAGTTTTAGCGCGAAACGAACGCCATCGTTCCGCTACAAGGGGACTGTCATACTATTTCGGGACCGTGATCCAAAGTGCACGAGATACGTAGAGAGCATAAATAAATATACGCGCGTGTTCTGGCCCCGTCAGAAGTCTCGAGCTGGGGACCGTCATTCGTCTGTGATTCCCTTCGGTCGTATGTGTGTTGGCATAAGGCGGCGGTGTTTGTTTTTTTTTCTTGACAGTGTATAACCGCCCGGTGTATATACTTCTCGTGTTCCGTTTTTTCGTCGTCGTCGTCACGTTGGCGAAAGAGGAGCGGCAACGGGGAAACTCAGCACTGCGAAAGGGAGAGAAACGAGGCGCGGGTAGAGGAAACTCGCGGTGGAAGAAGAGCGAGAGGGGACGGTGGAGGTGGTGGAGGGGGTGGTGGAAAGTGGCGTGTCCAGTGCGCGGTGGTGTGACGGTGTCGCGTCAGGCACCGATTCCAAATATTTCACATTTTCCGCGCGGCTACGTTGAAAAGTACTGGCCCCCAAATGCACGTACCGCAAATCCTGTTTCATGTTCATGTTCTGGAGCAAACGGACGGCGCTCACTAGACGTCTCCTAAAGGCCAAGGTCCGTGGAGAGCATGAAACCGAGTGTGAAGCTCAAGAGGATTCGTCACGTATTCATCGCGCAAACAACACGAGTGGCACCGACAACGACACGACGAGCAACGTGACGGCAACGACGGGCCAAACAACCAGAGGAGCGCGTGGAGCGTCGTCAGGAGGTGCAGTCGGCGGCGGAAGAGGGGGAGGCGGTGGAGGAGGAGGAGGAGGAGGGGGAGGGGGAGGTGGAGGAGGAGGAGGAGGAGGTAGCCGTATCTCGTCGAGTAGACTACATCAAGGTTGTTGCGGCGGTGATCAGAGCCAGGATGATGACGAGGATCCCGTTCGTTTGTTGAGGTGCAAGGAGCTCCTCAAATCGCTCAAGGAAAATCAACTAGAGATGTTACTCACCGCCGTCGAAAGTTGTGGTGCCGATCTCGGCTCGTGCATCCTCGTGCCACGCCAGCATACCGAGGACAGCTACGATACCGAGCAACAATCGCAACAACAGCAACAATGTTATCGTCATCATCGTTACCACCATTGTCATTACTATTATCATCATCCAACGCATCATCATCACTATCATCATCGGCATCATCGAAGACATCATCGTTCCTCGTCGTTGGAGAAGGACGACGATCAAAACTCTGAATCGGAGGATTCGTGCGCGTCGCCAATAAGACCAGATCGATGCAGAGTACCTGTTCGTGGCTCGCTCGACAATATGCCAATCGATCCTCACCTGCTCTGCTGCCAGATCTGGCGGTGGCCGGATCTCGCTCATTCGTCGGAGCTCAAGAGACTTCCTGTCTGTCATTCCGCTAAAGATCCTGTATACATATGCTGCAACCCTTACCATTGGAGCCGGCTCTGCAAACCCGGTAAGTAATTTTTCTTTTATTTTTCTTTTTCATTTTTTTTAAATGTTTTTTTTTTTTTTACGTGTGATTATTTAAAATTAGCAAACTTGTGCTATTTCATGTACATATATGTACTATATGTTGTTATTGATTTTTATGAGTAAATAATGAATAAAAATAGAGATGACCTTCCGATAAGTTTGAGAATTATTATGCTTTATAAGCATAATAATTTAATTATAGAAATGAAATAATGCTCTAGCTTATTAATAGATTTTATTTGATTTTATTTGTTTTGATTCATGTATAGATCGTAAATTATCGTCGCGCCATTACTTTTATAATAATTGCATCAATCTTAACCTTTCGTACACTTTCATTTTATTCAATTATTTCATTATCGTTTCTTGAACGATATATTAAATTAAAATAAGTAATATAAATATCGAATAGAATACAAAAAAGGAGAAAGAAATTAAAACGCAAAATGAACGTGTAATTCTTTAAAATTTTTCGTAATTGAATTAATTTGTAGATATAAAATAGAACACATTCTCATTTAATTATTTCATTTAACTTTGAATTAATTTTATAATAAATTTTGATTGAACATTGATTACATTAGAGAAATTGTAATTTCCTAATTTAAAAACGTAATTGAATTATGTTCGCATTGCAATAGAAGCAATTCACGAATTATTTTATAAATTTTCGTTAATTTTTGTCAAGATACACTCATGCACAATTAATTTCTCAATTAATAAATTGATTAATTGTGTTATAAATATTTCTCTCGAAATTTAAAGATCAAAAATGGATTATTAATCTTGACTTGATTCGAATAATTTCTTTTCCCCTTAAAAATTAAAAGCGCAATTAATTACAACAAATTTCTCATATTTGACATTTACACTCTATTAAAATGGCGGAACAGCACCGCTATTTGTCACAATTGACAAATACATCGGGGAGACCACGTTTAAACATCGGCACCCATAACCGAGAATGATTTTAAGCGTCGTTAAGATGTCTCGGAAAATCAGCTGTCACCACCATAAATTCCAGAAATAACAAATTTATGAAGTCATCTGCGTGTATATACGTATTATACCGTGAAGACATCGTAAATATAGAATTCCAATAAATTAGCAAACCTAGCAAACAATGGCGCGTTATTGTCTCCGGCAGCCAATCCACAATTATATCGTAAATTGTCACCGAGACGTATTGAATAAAATTGTTGGGCGAATAGAGTAGCATGGTAGCACGGATTCCATGCACGGACATCTGGACACGATCGTGACAAAGTTAATTAAATACCGATAGTTCAATGCACACGTGGAGTGGTCGATGGTCCACAATATAGTCGATCAGAAGTAAAAATTTTGCGAAACACACATAAATATATCAAGTTTTCATAGAAACCATTTTTACGTAGAAACGAATTTGAGATATGGATATATTTATTATTATTATTTTTTTTAAAAATACTTTGTTTTTGCTCAAAGAGATGAATATTTGAAAATATCTTAGCGAAGAATAAATTTTGGTATTCGAAAGGAACAGGCTTGGATAAGAATGACGATCCCCATTAAAAATACGGGTTAAACGCGCGATGATAGTTTCACGTCTTGCACTCGATTCCGTTTGGAATCGTCGAGAAACGTCGTCCACCACCACTTGTTCGAGACGGCATAAATACGTCGAGCGATATTTCACGCTCATTCCCGTACAGTTCACGCCGTTCTGACACAACAGTGGCACAAAGCCGTGCTTCATTGCCGATTCCCATGGCGAAGCAAAACCGTCCGCTTTCATCAAAATTTATTACTTCAACTGTTGCTCGCGACTGCTACCGTGAGGGCAATCAAGAACATTTACACGTATCGATACTATTCACTATTCCGCTCTTGTTCCTTTTGTCGTACACCCAGGGTTCAGGCTCGCGGAGAGGCAGCTCTGCGTAGCCCGCGCATTCAAACGCAATTCACCGGTGATATTTTTTATTCAGTCCACGAACGCGTGTACTCTCATTTACCTAGGAACCCGACACCAGCTGGACATCGACTAATCCTCCTCGCTATCGGTAATAAATTACCGGTTTCGCATTGACCCGAGGCTCTGCGGGCTCGTTAACGAGCCCCGTACAGGTGACGATTAGCATTTGGTTCGCGGCACGTTGTCGTTACAATGTCGGCCTTTCACGTGCTTAAATTATTCGCACGTCTCCGAAACGACGCTGGAGGTTTCACACGTCCCAAACACGGGCCGATCCGATCGGTTAACACGTATTTCGAATAAACCGATGGTTTTAATAGTTTCGATTCGATTTTTTATTAGCAGAATCTTCGATTAAATATCTCTCATAATCTGTTGTGTGAAAATAATTTTTTCTGTGTTTAAAATATCGTTCCAAAATAATATCTTCAAGTATAATAATTTTAATAATAATCTAAAATTAGAGATAATAATTGTTTCTTAGGAATGGATATATTCTATAATAATGATTAGTTGATGATTATCGAAATATTTAATATTGTTATATTAATTTTATATATATATCAAATATTTTATTTCATTTTTCGTAGCAGTCCAAAACTTTGAAAAAAAAATATGCTTGAACGATTGAGTTGTCATATTAGGATTGAGGAGCCGGATTTTTCTTTTGAAATAGAATAGGTTGTCTAACAGGTAGGCAATACCTGTTATCCCATCTGCTGGACGACATTTTTTACAGGTTTTGAATGGTGTTCCAGTGTAAACTCATAGCAGGTACGATTATCTTTTCGAAATCGAAATCTGCCTAGACTTATCAATTCCGTTTCATCTACTTTCTTTTCAAGATTTATGATTCTCTATTTTGGGAAAATGCCCATTCATCGCCCACTTACGTTGGAATTTAATCTCAGTTCCTTTATTTTCCCTTCTTTTTTCACATTTTTTCTAATACGGATAAATAGATTTTTGTATTGCAATATACAAAAAATTTTTTATTTATATTATAATTGTGTATAATAAATAAAATTAAATGTTATCGCAAATTTTGATTTTTAAATAATTCTTTTCATTAAATATCGAATTTTCTTCGAACGATATTATTTTTTATATTTTTAGAATTTCTCATCGATACGAGGAAATGAAATTATCACGAATCGTTTCAAAAATTTAACATATTTTCTTCAAACACTTGTATTCTCTGTGAAATAGGTTACAATTGCACGCAGAAATAACAAAAATCATCAAGTATATAGACTCGTGTCATTAGCTGGCACCTTGCATAATCGTAAAATTTATTAATTTCGTCGTCTTGTGATATCGTCTGTCTGCTCATTGGCGACGCGAATTCAATTACAACGAAAAAAGAAAAAAAAAAAGAAAAAAAAAGAAAAACAGTCGCGTTCTATCAATACAAAGACACGGTGTTAGGAGGAAAGAGATGGAGTAAATATAAGGCGCCAGCAAAACTGGCGTCTTTACGTAACTCCAACGAGTATTTAAGTCGGTTGTTGCCTGACTTTTGAGAAAAATTAGACGATTGACTAATCCTGATTGAAAATTTAAAACGATGAATAAACAAAGTGAACGAACGAATGAAAAGTAATCGAGCAATCTGATCATTTTGTTCGATTCTCGAATGTTTTTATCATTGAATCATCGGAGATGAGTATTTATTAATTGAAAATTAACATAATCAAATTGCGTTTGCGGGAGATTGAATATTGCATGTGAAATTAATTTAATGAAATAAAGTATATTAATACGAGTAAAATACGAATTAATTATGAAAACGTAATATAGTTTATTACCATTTTTTTTTATAATATCATGAATATGCATACGAATGACGATAGTTTATATTATCGTGATTTATTAAAATGATTTTTTATTAAAATGAGTCTTTATCGAAATCTTGATAAATTATTCAAATTACGAAAATATTTAGCTTTGGTTTTTTTTTTTTTCTTTAAATATTTAGAATTCTTGTTTAAGATAAATTTATTTTTATTTTCTATACTCTATAGTGAAATATATATATATATATAATAATTAAAGAGATAGAAACTAGTCAGTAGGAATAAAAAAAATGGTAATGAAAACTTTTGTTGTTATTCGAGTTCAATTACTATTATTACTTAATTTTATTACGCTTTCAGAAACATTGAATGGGAGCTTGGAAAACGAACGTTTAATACAAAATACATCTATAAATTATGAAAATTTATTGCTGCATTTCTAAAGTGTCGTTAGTATACCCAGCATCGAATATCGGTCGGCATATTTCCTCCCGAAAATATATAGTATATATATATATATATATATATATATATATATATATATATATATATATATATATATGTATATATATATATATATATATATATATATGTATATATATATATATATATATATATATATTCAAGAGAGGTTCTATTTATATTAAAATCATGTACTTCTAATCTTATTTATAATACGGCGCCAGTATATTTAATGTGCTCTAAATATCGTTCTGACGCGCAAATATCACCAACCATACGCACGACAGTGGATGAAAAACATCTCGAAATGGTACAAAACTCGTAATTCACAACGCGATCTCGATCGTGAATTTATTAAATGAAAAATCTATTTGCAGCTTATCTCGATAAAATCAACGTGGCTATACGATAAGAGGGAGGGGAAGGGAGGAAAATATTTTTAAAAAAGATCGTCATGACATTTAGGCGTGAAGCAATAGAAGAGATACGGTTACAAATACGGCCACGGCGATAAATTGTGTATACGTATATTGGACAAATGATTATGGGAACATTACTCTAATCGTTTTTATGGGACCGCCTTCTTATATTAGAATGTCTACAAGAAACTCGTAAACTAATATCTCCTAGCGGTGATATTGCAGCAATATTAATATAGGAAACGGAGAAACTGGCACTGTTCTCGATTTCGCGATGACGACGCCGATTCGTCACAGTTCGCCGCGCTGCGCGAGATCTATCGATAATCAGGAGCGCCGGAAAATGTGCGCGTGCAAGGTAAACATAGTGGCACACGACGCACCGGTTCAGTTTCCTATTAATAAACCTTATAGAGCCGAGGAGGCGGCGGATAATATACGTAGCGTATCGCGACATGAATCGCGACGGCGAAATTCGGCGAAATGAAAATCTGTATATAGGAAAATAACGAAATCCTTCGGATTCCACGGTGAGGTTTCTACGTCTAATAATAGCGGTGGATCGCTTGCGCCAGCGTTCTCTCGTGTATGTATGCGTGTATGTATATGCAGAGAAGAAGGCTGACGCGCATTTGGGAAAAGAGAATGAGAAATAACGCGAGGAGAAGATCGCTTGTGAAACGAGCGGATAAACGCCGTCGAAAGGGTAGAATCGACGAGTAGAATGTGTGCGACGATAGCGAAGGATTCGAGTCATACGAAATAAGAGTAAAAAGAGAGCGGAATCAGATGGAAAAGGAACGAAGAAGAAAGAGCCAATGATACTATCTGTTAGACCTGTTTCAAGGAGTTGATGATGGATAATAAAAATATACATATATGCCGGCGACCGGCATTTATCAATAGCCGTACAATCGAAGTTATGGTCAGAAGGAAATGAACCTAAAAATAAAGCGTATATTGGGCGAGTCGCGGCCTGCCAAGAAAGAAGAAAAGAGAGCAAGCATAGAGAGAGGGAGGTCGAAGAGAAATAGAAGAAAGAGAAGAAAAAGACGTGGCAGAGGGAAAGAAGAGAAGAAAGATAGAATGAAAGAGAGGAAGGGAGGAAAAAGAAAGATCGAGTCGGACGATATGCGAAGAACGAGGAGGAAAAGCGGTCTGAGGACGGGGCGCCGTGGAACATGTGTGGTTTCGAAAGGCGGCGGGGCGAGGGAATGGAGCAGTTGGGTGGAAAGGGTACTAGCGGGGAGAGAGGCGGGAGAAGTTGGCGGGAGAAGATGCAGTGGGAGGGGGTAGAGAGCGATAGCGGACGGGGAGAGGGAAGAACAACCCGGCGCCGCTGCGTGTCATTGCTGGCGCCAGCTAATTGTCGAGGCCAGTCGGCATTAGCCGACGAGCTGACCGAACCTAACCGAAGCAAGCACTGCGAAAGCAACTCGGTGCTGCATCGCGCCGGCTTCTCTCGGCTGTATTCGCCGGCCAGTGCCGCGTATACGATCATGCGCGCCGAATCAGCTCGATGCTTTTTGATTCCATTCGAATTCTCCGTTTACGCTATGTGGTCTTAAAGTCCAAGGATATTTCTGGGAATTGGAAGACTCGTTGGAACAAAAGAACCGCGTCCACAGGTAGTTTTCAGGAAGCGATTTCCAAGAGAGATTTTTCGTCGAGATATCCTATATTGAGTGGGGTTTCAAATCGAGATAACAGGTTTCTTTCTTGAACGGAGAAAGTAGGAACTTGAAAATGGAATTATCTGTTACTTAGGAAGACAGGGATTGAACATTTTATGCATCGAAACGTGGTTTTCGAAAGGAAGGAATATAAGGAAATGCGCGTAATATTTAAATTCAAAAGAAATAATAGTTTCATGATACGTATGCTTCATTGTCGAATAAGTAGAAAGTACGAAAAATTAATATTACATACACAAATATTATAAAGACGGCAAATAATGATTACAAAGTACATGTTGAATCGTGGAAAAAATAAATAAATAAATAAAATATCGATAGTATTTTCCGGTTATCAATTATTATCACATACCTATTAAAGTTTTTAATAATCTCATTGAATTAAATTTTTATTTTGAAATAATTATATCCAATATAATTTCTCTTCACGAATTTCACGAACAAACAAGATACTTCAATATTCGCTTTATCGAAATTAGGACATAACATAAATTAATCATCATTTTCGTCACGTCGCCATTATATATAGTTATTGAATATTATATATTTTAAACATCGTTTATGCAAAATATGATCAAAATTTCAATTCTCAATGTTTGATTTACTTAATTTCAAGGATTGGTTTTGAGAATATTATGCTTTAAATATGTACGATGAGATGAGAAAACAGGTTTGCCAAAGGAATTAAATTATTTATTAATGCCACGTGGATCAATGTTCAATGTCTGGGAGGGTTTTTTTTTTTTTTTTTTTTTTTTCTTTCTTTCTTTTACGATCGTGCCTTATTTCGTGAACGTGTTCACCGGATCTGAATACGATACTCTATCGTAAACATTATCATCGAGGATTTTATAGTCGTCGAGAAACACGGTTATAGCGTTCGTCGACATTTATCGAAGGTGAATCGCATTCACGGTGGCGCCTTGTTTTCGCAACGCACAACGCACACAAAGAGGAGGACAGGCACCGGTATGTGTTGTTGTCTTTATCTGTTTTTGCGTCCGACAGCGTTCGAATATTGGCGGCGTCGTTAATAATTCACTTCGACAAATCGATTATCATCAGCCAGACGGCGTCATTACGCAAATTGTCGCACTTGTAGTATGTTTCTTATCATTCCCAAGTTTATTTCGTATTTAGAATAATTTTCTCCTCTTTGCATTACGTTTGCATTATCGGTTTGCTCGAGCACGATTTCCATATTTTTTTTTTTTCATTTCGTAGTATTTTCAAACGACAAAAAAATACAATCGCTCTTCATCGACGAGACAAAGATAATTATCGTATCTTTTATTCTATTTTATCATACACTTTTTTTTTTTATCAGGATTTTTTTATACTCGTGATATTGAAAATACAATTGTCTTTATAATGAGATGATCGCATTGACGCACGTTATCGAAAATTGGGATATCGATTTTTAGGAAGTTTAATGTAAACGTGTAATATGCCGTATTTTCTATTAATAGTGGAAGATATGCGTCTAAAATTTCAACACTTTGGCACCAGTACTATAATTCTTCGCGATGACATTAAAATTAATGGAGGAAGAGATATTATTCGGGAGGGAAGAAAAATGATAACCTTATTTAATCGATAAGAACAACTTTTTTTTCTTTCCATTTTGCGAATAATCTTTTTTAGATTTCTCTGAAAAAAAAAATATTATAAATATTGTGACCGATAAATAAAGTTGAGTAATAAAGCTTTTTTACACGACAAAACTTTTGAATGATATAAAATTAACTTAGGGAATAGGTAAACGGGGAATTTTCTTGCTACTATCGTATAAATGTACGATAAATTTAAAACAAAGGTCACATAGTTTCAGGGAAATCATTTTGACAAATGTAACTTTGAAAATACAGTTATTTTAGATATTATTCTAGGCCATTTCAACCTTACGCTACCCAAGTCTAGGTCATTTTAATACCAGTCTGCTACTTAAGCAGTGGTCATATATCACGTTACATACATTGTAACTCTTTAAGTCTTCATGAAACTCCTGATTAAGCAATCTAATAATTTCATCTTTTTAAATTTAACCAGATATATAATCTTATTGTTACCAATTAATTTAACTTCAACTTCTGTTATTTACTCCTTTTTTTTTTATATATATATTTTATTCTTCTAAGAATTTATAACTTGGAAATAATTGTCACGATAATAGGCAACTTTGACGTTGTCATCATTTATCATTCAAAATTCCAAAGTCATTTCATCTTCTTTTCATTCACTACTTTTTTTATTTAATTCTGCTTTTTAAAGATTAGTCATATTTATTATCATCCACATAAATGTAAATCTATTGTACCCAATTCTATAGTATACAAATAATCATTCTCTTCTAATTTTCATTACCATACAATACAATTTTGTCTTGTCGACCATTTTTCCATTATTCATTATTTTCTTCACTCTCTACGTTTAATTACACAAACAAAAAAATGTTTTCGACACTGCGATGAATATTGAAAATGAATTCTCGATAACAATTTATTCCTGAGATTTGCTCTCGCGCGAAAATAAATTTTGGACAGTTATTATCAAGGAATATCTTCGAGATCAATTTTCGAGAATTTCAATTCACATAGTTTTCACACTTTTCTTGATATTTTGACTTCGAACTAGAAAGGGAAAGGGCTTGTACCTCATAATCGACACGCGACACTCGGGTTTTCTACACCTTTTATATCGCAACCTGTGCAAATATATAGCGGCCATTGCCGCCTTAAGCTTCAACCCACCATTCATTCCTCGTCCGACCGTGCAAGGCGAGGCAATGGCAAACAAGGTCATCGTGTTTTGGCAAAGTGGAGGAACGCCGGCACACGATGCAGAATTTCAAATCAAATGAGTCAGAAATTTAATTTTAATTGATACGCCTCGATTCGATACGAGGGAATCTTTGTCTTCGAGTTTGTATGTATTACATGATATTAGAAAAACAAGTGAATTCGGGGAAAAGACAAGAACAATTTTACAAGTGCAAGTATAAATAAATGTTTAAAAACATTATTTTGAAGATCGTGTCCTTGTTTGTTATGTAATTGACAATGATGCATTTATCTGTTTTTTTCGGAATATTCTTTTTTAATTTTTTTGTATAATTTATAGATTTTATGTTTATAGATAGAAATAATAGATATTTTATTTGTTTTATTAATTTTGTTATTGAAAATGAAAATAAATTAAAAATAAAAACGAGGAGTTAATTTGATCGAGAATAGAGAATTACAAGATTATTCAAATAGAGAACAGTCACAAGAAAAATAGAAATAAAATTAAATTTTGTAATTTATAAATATATTTCATGAATTTGCGATTTGTTCCAAGTGTGAACGGAATCGCAGCATCTTGTATCTTTGTTATTGTTCATTTGGAAATCGAGAATTGAGACGATCGTGACGAAAGATTCGTGTAGGCGCCGTGTGTCAGCCATATTGATTGTTACCGTTCAGGAATTTTTGGCGTTAAATATATTTCACTCTGTTTGTTACAAATGCACAGATCGAATTCCATTATATCTATGATATAAATCACAAATTTAGTTTCTCTAATTTGGGATTGTAAATAGAACAAACAACAAACTTTAAGTGTCTATTTGGCAAGTTACGTGTAATTCAAGCACCATTTTATTACGTTCAATGATATTTTCCTCGAATCCTGATTCTTCCTACAAATCGAGCAATGCATTTATTTTCAATTTTAACAATTTTCAATTTACAATTTACAATTTTCTTACATATCGCCGATCGACGTTCCATTAATTGCAATAATCCCCACTATATTCTCTTTCCTTCTTTCCCATTACCCATTATCTTTCTCACATTCGTTTCCTCGCATGTCAAGTAGATTCAGATTAACCCCTTCGCATCCGCGGACGAGATATCTCGCGACACGATGTTGTTTATGCGACACATTGGACAAGATATCTCGCGACACGATGTCATTCATCCACTTACTTTAGACTCATTTACAATTCCATGTTATTTCTTGCAAGAAAGATAAAAAAAAAAAAATAAATAACAAGATGTCCCTTACTTGTTTCTTTATTTGCAATCAACATTTCGTACTACACACGATACTTTGCGAGCAAATTGAATAATCTATTACAAAATTAATCGAAATACTGTAAATAAATAATAAGTTTCTAAAACGCCTCAAAGATATCGTTTCCACACAATACAGTTTCTCGATATATAATATGCATTGAAACGCGTTACTTTATATCGCTCACGATTCCCTATATATAGGGAATTCGTACAACGCGTACCACTACACGAATCCACCAATATCCTCGATACGTTCGCTCAACGTATTTCCCAATGCGCGCATAATTAACCGAGCAATCAACGCAACGATCCATCCAACAAAAGTCCTCTCTCCGTGTAAAAGAAACGAGTACCATTGAGTTATGGCTTGATCGTTTGGAAGGAAAGGACTCGTTAACCCAGTATTGGACGCGGCCTTGCGATCGCCTAATCGTGTTGCAGATTCGAACGCAACGTTCCTTGAGAATTCGTTCGGGCAGACGCGACTGCGCGTCGCGCCGACGCGCATCTCGATAGAGGCGCCATGTGCAATACACGCCACGGTTACCTTGACGGGCTCGCGGCAGAGGTAAGCACGTTGCAACAGTATCCATGATAACGCGTAAAAGGACGAAAAACGTGGTACCGGTTTCGCCCCAATCCAATAATAGTAATCGTCCGCTTTTGGAACGTTTGCGAAGTGTTGTGTGACGGGCGCCAGGCATCTAATTTCCCATCTAATCCCGCGCTTTAATCGGAGCCTTGAGTCGGTTTCTAATTTTCCTCGCGGCTGAGACGCGGCGAGGCCGTCGTCGCCTCGCGGGAATCCGTTTTGGATTAAAGCGGGAATCGGGACGCGGAGCGCGTAACGAGATTCCCACGAAAATAGATCGATCGAGGTCTGGCGCCTTTAATGAATGTGTTCGTTCGCTTTTAACGATCCTCGCCGTTTTTCAACCGCCGCTCATTGCGAAACGAACAATGATTCTTCTGGTGTTGGATGTTAATATTATTTTATCTTCCTTCGTATAGGAAACGTGTGTGTATATGTGGAAGAGCCAAGTATTTTGTCAAACTTTTTTTTTCTCTTTTTTTTTTTTTATTTCTAATTTTCAAGGATTGAATTGGGAAATAATTTTCTGAAAGATAATTTTTTTTTTCTCTTTTACGTTTAGTCGTGCCATTCTTGCGGTAAATACCACTCGATATGCTTCGTAATAATTGTCAGTTGCGTGACCGTCATGTATAATTTACTGCTTTTAACGTTTTACGATATGTGCATGTATTTTGTCCTCCTTAGGTAAAATTTTTTTATCCGACGAGTATTTCATTAAGTTTTATGTTCATAATATATATATATATATATATATATATATATTTTATCCTTATACTCGAATTATATTCGTAAGATAACAATCTTTGAGAGCAAATCTTTGTTAAATTTAAATAGGATTTAATATCGATGAAACTTTTACTGTCATTATATTTGTAAATCATCTCGAAGAAAAATTGTATATTCAATCTATTGTTTTTTTCTCATTTCAGAGTCGCCACCACCCCCGTACTGCCTTATTGCCGACAGACTGAGACCCGAGGGTGAGTGCATTTTTTTTTCTTTTCACATTTTAATCGTGGATAACGACATACGTGTGTGTGTGTGTGTGTATACACGATCACATTCCACGGTTGGCCGTACGTGAACACATGGAATGTAACCCCACGCAATCGTTCGAGCGATAACTCATGTTTATTACTCGCAAACGTTTTAGCATTCGAGTCGCGGAGATCGTCCTTTAACGCGTGTCACATCTCACGACCTAGCTCAAAGCAAAAATTCTACGTGGACTATCGCAGCGGACGTTGTCTCACGTTGTTTGAATTAAATTCCTCGAATTAATTCAAGCATCATTGTGCTCAAAACATTTTAGCATAATGTAATGGTCGTGAAAGTTTTCTTTACCCGGTTCGGATAAATGGAAATCGATATGTATGGAAATTAGTTTTGAAACAAGATTTATTTTCAATTTGAATTTTTTTCGAAACCATTGAAACTTGGAAATATAATGAGAACGAAGAATTGAAAATGAATTGAAATACATAATTTTTTCCTTAATTTTTTATCCTTCAAATTTCGATTTAGATAGACGAAATAAATTAATAATTTCTTCTTAAGAAATTCCCAAAGAGATTTAAACGTAGGAACTTCAAAAGTAGAGCTTGATAATTTTACCAGACAGATAAATATCGATCGAGTAGATCGATGTTTGCCGGTGTGTCTACGTCAACCACGGAAACGGCGATACTCTGAAACCTATAGCCATATGGCTCGTCGCAATCAATAAAAGATCGACTTACAACACGTCCGTTCGAGTTTATAAGATGATCTTTTATGCATAAAATATTCGACGATGCCCAATGGAAATCGAAACGCGGCTCGATTTCCTCCCTCTTGATATTTCAAAATTTAAAAAGAAAAAAATTCCTCGTATAATTATAAATTATACTTGCAAAAATCGGATCGAAAAATTTTACCCAGAATTTATTCGTTTATTTCGTAAGCATATTTCTATAATATCCAACTAAACCAGTCCTCTTCCCTTCCCTTCCCTTCCCTTCCCTTCCCTTCTCGGTCCCTTATTTTGGAAAGAATTTTTTCCGAACCCCAAAATTATGCTCCTCGCTATTTTTACGACCAAACTTTTACAATGCTCGGTGGTTCTGCGGCTGGTTTTGACTAGCCGGCCTCCCCGTTTCTTCTTTCCTTTTCTCTTCTCGTTCGCCCGATCCTAAACTGGTTCTCGGGATCGATACGCGGATCCCTCGGCCACCATCGATAGATTCGCATGTTGTTCGAGAGAGGAGGATCGAGCCCGTTCGATCTCTCGTAGGCCGCGTCCGTTGCGTAACGACAAAGTTGGCTATATAGCGAAATCGTCTTCGCAAGATCGATGTCTCGGTGTTGTCGCGACTTTCAATTAAGTTGAGCATCGGGCTAGAAATTATTTCCGACGATGACTCGGGATGCTTGAATTAATTGGTACCGACGATATCCAATGATTTATATTTATGAATGTAGGTGATTTGTTTCGTTCGTTCTTCTTTTCAATGCTTACGGAAAAATAATGTTGAACGTAATTTTGAAAAATAAAATAAATCGATCGTATGTATATATTCGAATCGAGTGAAAAATAGTGTAAAATTTAGTAAGAAATTATTGAATCTCGATACGTTAAATTTTAGATGATCTTAATTACACGATATAAAAAAAAAAAAAAAAAGAAAAAAAAAAAAGAAAAAAGGAGAAGAAAGAAAAGAGAAATTATTTAGAGAGGTTAGAAAATTGAATGTTAAGATTGTCATTTCAATTCTGTGAAAAAGAATATTGCACAATTTAATTACAGACAATTAATTTCACACCTATTAAAAGTTCCTTTCGTAAAATCAATTACCAAGCACGATTATTTGAAATTACAATTTTCCATTGAAATTGATTTTCCGCAAGACTTTGTTCCAACAAGTTACAATTACCTATGGACAAAAGCAGCTTTTGTTTCCTCCGGAAAGAAAGTTTTTCGTTTTTCGAAGAATTCATTTCTGTGTTACGCCACTTCATCTGGAAAATTCATAATCGCCGCCTATTTTTCGTTCGCAATTAAGATTCGCGAAATTTTTTTTTTCTCCCTCCCCTTTAACTTAACGCTGTTAGCCTGTGCGTTAAATTCAACACCGCGATTAATAGAAACGCGCACATTGTGCGAGACGGTTGAAATCGCGCGATAACTTGTATACAAAATGGCAACGTTTGTGCCAAGCTCGATATGACGAAATAATAGCGCCTTTGGCTACAAGAACTGTACATCCGCTGACGTTTAATATACGAGTATAGGAGATATATGTATATATACACACACACACGCTTTCGGCACACGCTTATAAATCGTCAATAGAAATAACATCGGTTCGCGAGTTATGCCACTTGAGGTGAATATCTCTTGCCGACATTGTGGCCGCACCAAAGCCTGTATTTATATAAACCTATCCTGTCAGGGGTCCAATGTTCTTGAAGGTATAATTAAGCTTGAAAGCTGCGTACAGCCACGTTCGCAACACGATCTTCCTATAAGTTTAATCGTTTAGACGTGATACGAAATTATATCGTTGAACGTATACAATAAACGAGTGAGTCGGTTGATCGTTGAAGAACGAAGGGATGAAAGCTTCGAGAAAATGGAAGGAAAGGATAAAGGATTTCAAATAATAATATTTTCAAAGTTTTGGCAAATATAATTTTCATTGCGTTGAGCTTTCAACTAATTAATATTTAAATTGTTCTAATAGAAGATGAAAGGATTGAGTAAATAAAATTAGAAAAACAAGAGAAAATGAAAACTCGATACTCGATTAAACTATATATATATATATATTCCATGGTCCACGAAATAATTATAATCATAATGCGAATATCGAATATAAAAAGCTTCCGAAAAGAAAAAGGAAAAAAAGGCAAGCAAAGAGACGGGATGATAAATCGAGGAAAAACAAATTAAATCGCGTGTAACAATCGTGGACATAAGATGAGGTCATAATTCAATTAAAGAATCGTCTAAAGATCGTGTGAATCATTAGAACGAATTTATCATTTTATCGTTTTGCATATCGACGTTTGACGTTTTTTTTACAATAATAAATAAATCCTTTTTTTTTTTCGATCGAGTTAACAGTTCGTGTGAATCGTTTCTTCGAAGGAGAGAGAAAAAAACGCGAGGTCTCTCGCGATAGGAATATTAGCACGATAAAAATCTGGCGTTATTCGTCATCGTAAATGGAAGGAAGGGAAGGGAAGAGAAGGAAAGGAAAAAAGGAGAGAAAAAGGAAGGAGGAGGATTTTTTTTTCGATTCCTCCTCCTCCTCCTCCCCCTTCGAAGAAAGAAACTCGTTATGAGTTTGTCTGTCACCGAGGCGGTAGATGTAGCCACGTGTGATAGATTTATGCTCGAAGGAAGGAAACTGGGCCAGCGCACGATGGAGCAGAGGAGATAAAAGACCGCGCGCATCGCCACTTGTTGCATCCAGCCGGGAAATAGGAGAAATTTCTTCATTCATGAAACTCGAACCAAACTCGTTCCGCAATATAAGCCGGACTACGAGAGCCGGTGGCAATTAAATCGGATGGAAACGATGGCTGGGAGAGAATGGAATTTACAGGGAAGGGAATATTTAATATCCTCTTTCGATTGGAAAATTAACGATTTAAAAAAATTCGAACGCCTCGCGTGGTGCATCGATCTTAGATATTCGTGTTCGAAATTTTTTTTTACCTAGATTGAATAGAGAGACGCGCAAGGGATTTTTAAAGAAAAGATTCTTTAAAACGGGCGGATAAACTCGATTCCAATGGTAAACATAATTCATCAACGAAGGTGTTGAGGGAATATCTGATCTCAGTTTTTTCATCGAACAGTTTTTCGTCGAAAGTAGATGCAAGTCAGCGATATTCAAGGCTCGTTCGATTGGATATTTTACCGAAGTGAAAAAATTGGAGGAAATATTTACGGGCGGGTCTCTCATTAATTTTTTCCCGCGAGATAATTTATGGAAAAGACGCGATAATTTTTAAAAGTCATCCTCGATTAATTTTTCGTTTTAAAAAAAAGAATAATAACAATAATAATAAAAATAAAAATAGAGAGAGAAGAAAGAGGGAAACGAGAAGCGTGTGCAAGAGGAATTTGTGCGGAGATACGATTTATTTCCGCACGTGCTCTTTGCACGCGCTGTCAGCGACAGAGTTCCAGCAACGGTTGCGCAAATTTCAACGAATACGACGAAGGACATGGCACAACGCAGTCCGTGCAGTCCCTTTCAAACGCACGAGGACAAATCTTGCTCGTATTGCGTTACGCCGCGCTGCGTTTTTAAGCTTCCCGCTCTCGATCCGTCCTGAATCACCGTATTGTTCCAGCACGGCCGAGACCACGGCTAATGCTGATGACATTCTATATCGTTCCTTCAATTAAAATGGCGAATTTAACCGGGCGGAATTACCGGCCTGTTGGAATGTATTCTAATTTTGTCGTGAACGTTTTTCACGTTTAAAAAAAAAAATTACGTATCTATATATCGTCATTTTGACAGGTTTCGATAGACCTATCTTATTTTCAAAGTTAAATTTTTTTTTTTCAAACCGTGGCGCATACAAGATAATCTTGGATAATTTGACTGCGTCGTTTGATATTCCGCGCATCTTTATATCGTTATCATCAGAACTTTCCACGAAACTAGATTTCAGATTTCAAGCTCTTTTGTGTACACTTGCGTTATATTACCAGTGCTGAAACTTTTGATTTATATGATTCGAGATGTTATTGTGTGCGTATTTTATTTAATTATCTATCCAAAGATTTTCGAGATAATCGATAGATTTATTTTCTGATTGGGAACAATAATAATAAGTGTATTTTAATATTTTTAATTTTGTCGCTTGCCTCTGATCACTCGATCGATATTTTATCTTTCTTCTCCCTCGATATAGAATTTTTCGAAAAAAATGGAAATTTTCGAAGAACAATTTATTTATATATATGATTTGAAAGCGTGTATAAAATATTACAATTTCGAATTACATTTTCGATTGCGATTTATTCTTCTCTCGAGTTATTTAGATTCTAGAATTATCATTCTTAGGTAAGTAAAGATATTTAACAATGGTAGCAACTTATCAGTTAACAGTAATTTATGAATTACTAGATATACGTGTGTTGATACACGAGCACTTTTTTCTGTTATATCGCTGTTGTGCATTTACGTATTTTTTTTTTTTGTGCATTTTCAGCAAAAATCATTTTCCGTCCAATCGAAGAATATTAATATCACGGACGTATCCGACAAAAAAAACTCCTCCTCCTATTTTTACTCGATTCGGGCGATACGAAGAAAAGATGTCGAAATCCGAGCTAGAAATTCCAGCTTCTCGTTTATTTTATATATCCCTTTCCACGAATACACACTCTCCAATTTTTCGTCATATTTCACTTCGACGAACTATCCCCCCCCGAGATATTTTTAAAACCCGATCCTGGTCAACAGCTGGTCAACGCGCCATACCTTTAAATTTTGCGCGGGATCACGTGTCGGCGACCGAAATTTGCGCAACCTTGAAAGAAGGAAATATATCCGTGGAAACGGGAGAAAAAGAGAGAGAGAGAGAGTGAGAACGCTTGGCAGCCGGTACACGGTTAAGGGCAATACACATAGCAAGGCGCCTTAGCGCCATCCTTAGGAAGGGACCTGGTACCGGTAATACGAACCTCTCCAATGCACACAACGTGGCGGGCGCCTGTCGCCTGGCTTTTATGTTTCTCTGCTCGTTTCGTCGTCCTTGATACGCTTCTCTCCTCCTCTCTCACTCCTACTACCGCGTCTCCTCTTGATCTCCGTCTCTCTACCCCTTCTCCGACTCGCTCTTTCCCTCCATCGTATATATATATACATATTTCTTCCATCTCTCTTTCTCTTTCTCTCGTCGAATCTTTCTCTCTCCTTCCACTCGAAGTACTCCGCTCTTCCGTCGCGCTCGCGCTATCTCTTTTTTCCTTACGTCTCTCTCTCTCTCTCTCTCTCTCTCTCGCTACTCGAAGTACTCCAGCTATCTCTTTTCCTCTCGACTGGGCTGCCCACTCGGAGGAAAGGAACGAGCTGAAAAGTACGCACTCTTCGCCGGCCTCTCGATCGTTCTCTCCCTCGTCCCTCGACGTCCAGCTACCCGCAGTCGTTCTCTCGAGGAGACGAGAACACTCCTTTCTCTCCCTCTGTCTTTCGGCCTCTAGCTCGGCCGCCGCTACTCGGTCCCAACCCGCGCCTTCAAAGAGAGGCGGGAGTGGCTCGAAGCGCATTCCGTTGCTTCCTTCACTTCGTCCCGATCGCGCCACCATCCTACCGAAAGCGCTATGCCGGTTTCCGGATTAACGGAGCCCGATACGTCTCTATTTAATCGATCGATCCTCTTGCTTTTTCAAATATTGGATCTTGGATCTTTTTTTCTTTTTTAAGCGTCGAATCGAAATCTTTAGAAAAGTTTGCGAGATAATTAATAAAATTTAAAAATTCAAATTTTGGAATTATCCAATTGGATTGGATAGTTGCAAATCGTATTTTGTTAATTTTACGAAGTTTTGTAAAGTTTTGTGAAATATTGGATCTTGGATCTTTTTTTCTTTTTTAAGCGTCGAATCGAAATCTTTAGAAAAGTTTGCGAGATAATTAATAAAATTTAAAAATTTGGAATTATCCAATTGGATTGGATAGTTGGAAATCGTATTTTGTTAATTTTACGAAGTTTTGTAAAGTTTTGTGAAATATTGGATCTTGGATCTTTTTTTCTTTTTTAAGCGTCGAATCGAAATCTTTAGAAAAGTTTGCGAGATAATTAATAAAATTTAAAAATTTGGAATTATCCAATTGGATTGGATAGTTGGAAATCGTATTTTGTTAATTTTACGAAGTTTTGTAAAGTTTTGTGAAATATTAATGCGTGAACAGGAAGTGAGGAAATTTCATTCGTAGAGATTAATTCAAAATGTTGCAAACGACGATACGTCATTAGACAGCATATGCTGTTTAGCGCTTGTTAGTTTCTGTAAACTCATTGGTGGGCCGTATTGAATGAATTGCTACTTCTAACATTAAGGTCGGCTAAGGTTTCTCAATCTCGCATCGAGAGAACCTCGTAAGCCTGATAAGTGGGTTTTTCTTATACGTGTGTGCAAGGAACGAGAGAATTACAGAATCGCCATATTGTTTTATTATGTATATATTATTATAACGACTTCGGAATAGAGATAATGGAATAATGTATTTAGTGTGTGAAATGATTACTTATACGACAACATCTCTTTGAATTCCTTCGAGTATTAAATTTACAAAACTCAATCCATCCAATCCAATAATGATTAGATAAACGTTTCTTTGTACATTTATCGCTCGAATTTTCATCTTCACAAAGATGTCCTCTGAAATCTAGTCTATAAGGCTCTCATCCATCAGCCACGTGTCAAATATGTTTGCTCGCAATATACATAATTAAATAAATCTAACAATTCTTCTCAATACGAAAATTATATTTCACGCAGATCCATAGAAAAGGAGAAGAAATTGATGAAAGCCAACCATCTTTCATTTGTTCACGAATTGAAACTTGAGCGTTCGATCGAATAACGAATTCTTACGAATAAAATTGTCGATTTTTTTTTTTCTAATAATTTATGAGACGATCAGATGAGAGAGTTGACTGAATTTCTTCGTTCATCCTCTACGAAGGTGCGCGAAGACGGATCGAAAACGCTCTGCAAACACGTACGTAAACGTATTTGCTCGCGATCAACGCAGTGGTAATGGGTTGCCAAGTTTACGTGTCAATTTATTCCTTATCGACGAATAAATATTTGTACACTGATTGTCCTCGATCGCCCCTCGCCCTCCACGGTTTTGTAATACCGGAGAAATTTGTATCATCGAAACTGGGAACTGTTCTATCTGTAAACGTGTCTTGTTAGAATTTGCGCGTTCCTCTGTTTTCTCCGATGAAATCTCGATTAATTGCTCGGGAAAATAATTTGATGAGCAATTTTTTTAAACCAAAAATTGATGAAATTTCGTTTGAATTCTTTGTCAAGAAAATATCATTTAGAAAGTTGTGCTGAGTTAGGATTATTTCAAGTAATAATTTATAAAAGAATCGTTTCGAATTAAAAATGGATTAAATATGAAACAATCTTCGAAGACTCTTTATTCTTTAAAGAAGAAATAAATATATTTTATGTCTAACCCAATATATATATATATATATAGAGAGAGAGAGATGTTTCTCATTTCCTGACCTTCCTTAAAATAAGAAGAAAATAAAGATCTCTAAAAATATTTTTCGACAAATCTTGTTAAATTTCTTCCAACCATTAATATACATAATTTTCTTCAATTCGTGTTCGCTTAACAGATCAGTTCGATTATCCCTCCTCTCTTTTTTCTTTCTCGACTCGAAATAAATTCGGCGAGAATTGAGTCGCGAAGGAGCGAAACTATGAGGCCGAAGCGAGCTCGTGACGCATATTGGGACCGAGGATATTTCCATGAAATCCCTCCTAAAAATACTTGACGGATGTTGAATCTCGCGGCTACGTTTCTCCTTTTGCTACTGTTACTGCCTTCCAGCTCTCTGTTGGCGGCAGGAAATGCTTCTCTCCCGTAGGAACGAGCCCCAGGAATTCGAGAAGAATGCGACCGCCCTCTCGTCCGACTTGTTGTCCTCTGACGTCATCCTCTCTTTTAGTCAATGAATCCCAATCTCACCACGGTCTCACCCTAAAACGATTAGTCCTTCGAGCCAGATCCTTCCACCAGATCTGTACCAATTGGAATCTGGATGAAAAAATTTCCTCGTCGACCGACCAGAAAGCGCTTAAGTTTTAACTTTAATAATTCGTAAAAATGGCGGATATTAAGTATTTAATTATGGATGGATCTGATATTTTTCAACGATTTACTTTCAATTGTAAATTTAAAATAAAAATAAATTTATCGGAATTTTACCGAAGAAAGATTTTCATCGAGGATATAATATTCACTTTTTTATGCGATAAAATGTTTCTACTCTCTCTTTTTTTTTCTTTTTCAACGGCGACGAAAAACTGTCGGTCGCGTGATCGGGCTCATTTCGCCCGATATAAAATTGTGTGGCGTTACATCGTGCTGTTAATAACTCCTGTAACGTTTCTCCTGTAAAGTAACGCCTGTAATGATCTTTAAAACAACGCTTTGGTTGGCTCTGATACGAGGAAAGTATCCGGTATTCTTGTCGTGGAACTCCACGTGTGTGGCTCGGTTTGTGCCTGGAATCGATTCGTGCCTGGAAATTTAACGGAAAGGAAAGATTTTACAAAAAAAAGAAGAAGAAGAAGTTTATTGCGAAATATTCGAATCTCGTCCAATTTTATGGATTGAAACGTTAGAGAGTTAGAAATCATCCGCGATACAATTCTGTGACGTAGCAATTCGATGACCCGATAACTCGATAACTCTCGAGTTTATTCGACGAACAGATTAATTCTTTCGTGGAACGAAGCATGTGAAAAATTTACATTTATCAATTTAATTGGAAAATTTTAGGCAATTTCGTTACTTTTTTTTTTTTTTTTCTTTTTTACGAAACAATGTGTTATTACGAATCCTCGAGTTTATCGTATAAGAACTTAATGCTACGCGAAGAATCTTAATTAAGACGTAAAAAGTAATAAAATTATAGCCATATATTTAATTTATTCTGCATCTCTCGTGCCTCTTTTTTCCTTGATCGAAGAAATAGCGTCTTTTAATGAAGATGAATAGCGTCTTTTTACATCAATCCACTTTTTTTAAATAATAATATATATATATATATAATCATTGTAACTTGGTTTGGAAAAAATATCTACTGTAAGGTATTTAATTAACGCGTGAAAAGTTGATGCACGTAGCTCGGATTGGAAAACGTCTCGTTCGATCATATTATTATCGTAATAAGATGCGCGTCACCACGTTGAAGAATTTCTATTATTATAGCTACAATAATAGATAAAGCTTCGAACGTGCGTTTAACTTTCTTTTACGGAGAAATTGTCGAGAAATTATGAAGTTTGAAATAACATTCCTAGAAAACGTGCTGCGCTCGTGCGCACGCGTGTTGAATATATCTGCAAAAGATAATGTTAAATAAATTATGTAAACTTAAAATTGCACAAGCGAATGAAAATACAGGATCGTTGGAATGTGTTGGAAACATATTCTTGCGTAATGTTATTATCTTTGCGAGCCGACGTGCCGAACGCTTGAGATTTCATCTAAATTTCAATTAACCATCCCATCATCGAGACGATCGATATAGGTGTTATTCTTGAATAAATACGATTCTTCCCTCCTTTCCTCCTTCATTCATCCATCTCTTGCCATCCTTTTCAATCAAAAAATAAAACCTTCGAAATAATAATCGAAAATACGAATATTTTACATCATCGAAATTATCAAATAACTTGAAAAATCGTCGATCGACTCGATGATAAAACTTCTACAGAATGAAACGTAGTGTTCGAGGAATGAAATGAAAAGCGAAATCCCCGCGATTGTATATATATATGTATACACACGTGCATTCCTTTCTTCAAATCCAAACCCCAAAGTAAACAATTAATAATCAACGAAGCGGACGTACGTAGCTCTCGAGAGGAGTCGAGATCAGAATTTCTAACGTGTACAAATATAATCGAGCGTACGTGTCTTACAGGTGCTCCTCGATGCCCAAGATGGAAGATAGCATTCTTACAAGTGAATTAGTCGGTCGTTTCGAATGTTAAACGAGAAAGCACTACTACGCGTTGACGATGAATTATCCACCCACGACCGTCCATTATTTCAGACTACTCTCGTCACCCCTGTTCATGGATAAAATTCCCCTCGAGAATCTTCTTGCAAGAAGGAATTCGCGCAACTATCGTCGCTCGGGCATCATGCTCTCTTTCTCGATCGCCTCGAATTCTTGCAAATTGCTTCTGTCATTAATCATCTGTCTTGGTATCTGGCAATCCCGTGCCAGACGCATAACCACGGTTTGTAAAATAGGTTTTCGCGACAAATCCAACGATCTTTGTGAAATTATTACCGATATTCGAAGATGCGTTTCGTGACTGCTGCGACGATTTAAGTGTTTTCTACAGTATTTTTTTAGTTTTAGGTATTTGTGATTATATTTTCAGAATCCTTTTGATTCATCATTTTTGAATAATTTTTGAAATTAATTTATATCATGATTCATATATTTCATAGTTTGATAGAAGGAAAATAAGCGATTCGATGAAAATATATTTATAAGATGAAAAAAAACTTCGAGAAATTATATTGAATTTGATGTTGTTATATGATGTTCTATATTATGTTACAAATAATTACACAAAAATGTTTCTAATCTTAACTTCTGATCGTTTCAAACAAAATTTTCCTATTACCATCTCGCCGCAGGAATTAAAGAAAACAAATTGGCGCCATATAAACTAACCTAAAAGCTCACCTAATTTTACATCAAATATTTTGAATGTAAGCTAGCCTTCCATTTTATTAAAATAAACGTTTAATAAAATAAACTCGGTCTCAAAGACTGCCTAAAATTCAAACTGCGTGTCGAAAATATAACATCGGGATTACGAGAGCTGCAAAACACTAAACGCCGATTAATCTTTTTATTATTAATCGAGGAAGAGGAAAAAAAATACATTAAAAAACACGAATCAACAGAAGAAGATATCCTTCTACATCTGTTTCAAGGTTGAAAAGGCCAAATGAAATCGCCACCTGTGTTATTAATCATCGTATTCGCATTGCTATAACTACGATATTCACCCATAGCAATTTTTATGGAATTATGGAATTAAATAGCGTCCTCATTGAAATGAACAATAAAAGGAAAGAAAAAAACTTTTTCGGTTAATATTCCTCTTATACCTCCTCACATCTCTCTGAACAAAGATAATGTACATATATATATATTCATAAAAAATAAACATCGAATATTATACTCTCGAGACAACGAAATAAAATCTTGTAAAAATCAGCATCTTCCTCAAACCGAACCGAATCAAGCACTTAAATTTAGATTCGAAATTTAAATAGAGAAAAAGAAAAAAAAATTTTTCTTTTTAAATACTAAAGCCAAGAAAATCTTGGTTCCAGTCTCGATGAGGACGCGGCTTAACGTTTTCGCGGCGGCCAAGCGCGTTATATACGTTTATATACGTTTGCATCATACTAGGTTCTAGGAAGATTCGTAACGCTTTAACGTCCATAAATAAAACGCGGATCCCCGATCGAATATTCGCCGGTTGAACCGCGACACGAGATTCCACGCCGCTATTCCATCTCTTTGGAGGGGGTGGATGTTAGCACTCCATTACCGATTCTTCGAAACAACCGGTCGCGGTTGTTTGGTTTTCTGGTCAGTTCGGGATACGAAACTTATAAATAGGACGCGTGGATTCTATATCGAGGCGTTTGAGACGAGACGAGAATTTCATCCCCTTTCGTTTAAAACCGTTTTAACTGGTTCCAGATGGGGAAGACAACAAGTTTGGAATTGGTTACGTGGAACGCTTCCTATCGACAATTTCCGATATTAAAATTAAAAAAATGGCGGATTATATACTTTTATACGTTTGTTTCGTTTTATATCTGATATTTTTCAATGATTTCGATTTGCTTTCAATTGTAATGGTATAATTAAATTCAAATCGAAATAATCATCTACCTAATTTGTACTAACTTTTTTAAATTTATCGGAATTTTACCAAAAATATAATATTCATTATTATATTGGATGAAAAGTTTTCATCTATTCATATTCCATCTGCACAATTTTGAATAACTAACTCCTTCGTTCGAGGACGAAAGGATTCAGAAAAAGAGGAGTCCGTAAATTTTGAATAACTTCAATTTTTGAGTAGATTTTAGAATTTTTCAATAAGTCGCGAGATACTCGTACGAGATCGGGTGTCCCCTTGAAACGAACGACGCGAGTTTTCTTCGATAGGCGAATCCGTGGCGAAAGTTAACAGCTGAAAACAGCTGAGAAATAGAAGAAGAGGAAAAGTGAAACGCGTGAAAGAGAGAGAGAGAGAGAGAGAGAGAGAGTGATCCCGATACACAAGCGAGGGAAGATTCTAAAGGGGTTGCCGTTTATTTTCAGATCGTGCGCCCAGCGAAGGGGATCAACGTCGGTGCAAAAACAGCACACCCCTGCCGCTTCCCGGCTCCCTTACCACCAACGGAGAAGGTAACTATGTCCTCAAGGTTATACATACCCTTTCTCGTGTCTGTCTCTGCGTCGTCTGAGCCGTATACGCGCGAAAGAAAACACAGATTGCGTGGAAAAGGGATCTACCGCTAAATATCCCATCTTTCGCTCCCATCTTCTTTTAAAATTATCTTTTATTCGTTTCGAGCCGAGAATTTGAAAGATATTCGATTCATTTTGATAATTTTAATGAATTTTATTCGGGATTAATTCAGACAAATTTTTTTTTTTGTGATGAAATTTCGATTTTATGATTAAGTTATTATTATTATCGGTGGAAATAAAATTTGTATTTGATCGTTGTTATTTACAAAGGTATGCTTAAACGACGGAGAATAGACTGGGATATATATTTTATAATATTCATTTAGTTACAATTACAAGAATTTTTAATTGTTACAAGAACGTTCGTATAGGAATTTCTTATCCTCGCGTTTTAAGTATTTAAACAAGGACTGAATTTTCGTTAAATCTCGGATGGAAAAAGAAGATTATCATCTCTGGGATACGCGTAGTAAAAAAAATCCAGTCGATGACTCGTATAAAAAATTCTGGTATTTCGCAAATCATCGATAACCGCTTTGAATATGCAAACAGTTAATTTCAATATTTTTTCTTTGCTTGATAATTAGGCAAGTTCGATTTATTAATTATTTTAATTAAAAACGATAAATTGTCGACTCGTCGTATTATTTAATTCCCAAATCCTCCACAACTCCTCCCCTCCTCAACAGGAGGAGGTGGCGATACACAGAGAGCTACTGTCCTTAAACTGGCTTCGTTTTGAAATCTGGTGGATAATACTCGAGTTGCTTTCTTGGCACATCCCCAGAATCGGAAATAATAGCGGCGAGTTTTGGCTAAAAATAACGGGCGGGATGAGAATACAAACACGTAGGGAAATTTCTTGGAAAAAGTGACACCTGACGTGGTGCACGACGCGAATCGGCAGAGTCAACACGCAGAGTCGATCCTCTGGAAAGGAAGGATCCCGGAACGGAGCGACGAGCGGGCGAACGGTTATAATAATCGGTCCTGGTAAAAAATGTACACGGTGTAAATGCCGTTCATTAGGCTTAACGGTTGTTCCCTGGGTACATCGATCCTTACTGGCTACGCCATTGGCCGCTGGCTACGCCTATATCCACGTGGTTAACCTTGAACGATGCTACGAACCATTTCTTCTCCTCGTCTTTCGCCGCGTTTTTCACTTCCGTGTCCAAGAGAACAGAGCATCGGAAAGATTCCCCCGGCTGGTGAACTGGTTTGCAGGTCCGCCAGGACTTTCCGAGTCGGAGAAGGAGGAGGAAACGAGACAGAGAGAGAGAGAGAGAGAAACGTTAAAAGAATTACTGACCGGGATACCGGCAAAAATTCATCGCAGAAAAGTCGTCGTTGGATCGTACGGGCCGTATATTTCACAAGGATGATGCGTTTTTGCGTTTGCGGATGTTTAATTTCTCGGAAGAGTTGGAATATCGTTGTGGGAGCATTACGAGGAATCGATCAAATCGTTGCACCATTGTTGACCGCATTTCTTTTTTGTTTTTCTTTTTCTTTCCTTTTTTTTCTCCTTTTTATCCTCCTTTCGAGAGTTATTGCAAGATAAATATTTGTTTTAGGTTTTAACGTAGGGGAGATTCTCTTCCCCTTCTCTCCTCCCTTTTTTTTTTCTTCTTCCTTCTTTCTTCTCCCCTTTTTTTCCCTTTGGTCCGGCAAGCCTGCCGAAGCACGGTGACACGGGTCAAAAGTGACTTACGCCGGTTAATTCAATACTTATCTAATTTTTATTGCACGTGGCTATTTACCTGTGAAATTCGTTTCTTGCTTTTTCATACGGTTAATTTATTTACATATTTTCAGCCGAGCGATAAGTACACATGTGTTTCTCTGTAGTTTTATGTACAAAATAATGACCGTTAAAAATTGAAGTCATAAATATCAAAAGTGTATAATTATGCAAATCTAGTAAACACGAAGGAAGAAGTATTGTTCAAGGAAGTAATAAATTCAATGATATTACTTTTAGCATTGTTATTCAAATGAAACATATATCGTTGAAACATTTTAAAAGCTAATTCCCTATTATTTTGTAACTACAATTTCTCGATATAAATAATTATTATACCTCTTATATACGATTATTTAAAATTATTGTCACCTACTCCAACTTATCCTAAAACTAGACTTTATTCAACGATAAATCAAAACGCAACAACAACAATTATCTCCGAAAATTACGAAACGAAAATTCTTTCCTAAAACTTCGATTCCTAATAAATAAAAGGAAAAAAGAATCAAATCCAAATGTCGAAATCTCTTCGAAGGACCACGAATTCCAAGCACGATCAACCATCCCGATTTCGGCCCAATCACTCGGCATTTTCCCACACTTTTCCCCTCCCTCTCCCTTCTTTCCCCATCGACGTTACGCTTCGGTCCGTTTAACACGCGCCGATGCAAAGCCGCGATTACGCGGAACGGAGGATTAGCTTTAGACGCGAGGTTGCTCGCAAGGTCAAAGATCGGCATCCTTGCCTGCGATTTAACGCTCACGACGGCTGCATAATTCCGAGCAATATCTCCAGCCGCTCTAAAAATACGCGTCGCGTCCCGCGCGAGAAGAGAAGCTCTCCTCATTCTCATCCCTTTCCTCGCTCTTTTTAATCCTCGTGCGTGTATATTTTTATTATCGTACGTTCTTTTCGTTTAATTCGGTAGCAAAGTGGATCAATTATTATATAATCGCGTCGTCGAGGCTAATCTAACTCTGATTTTTGAAACAGGGACGCTAATCGTTCAGAGGAATTAATTTAAAAAGAAATCTCACCGCGTCACGAATTTATAAATATAATTACGTCGATACTGCTGCGAGCGCAGAAAATTATCGCGGATGCGTTTAACTAACTGTCATTAAATGGCGGCATCTGTGTATATATATATATATACACACATGGAAACGCGTGAGAACGAAGTGGAAGAGGTTTCCTTTAGCGTTCCAGAGAGGTGACGCGCGCCCAGATTTTCACGCGTGACGCAGCCCGCGCGATTTTCGTTTTTCAATACGGCCGGTTCGCGGAACCAGCGAAACGACGCTTTTGGCCACTTGACTAGAACGAGGAAAGCGATTCTCTCTCTGCCTCCATCTCGAGATCGTTCCACGAATTTCTATTATCCTGGCCGAACCTCTCCAGGAGCCTCTCCAAAGTCGATACTCGAACTTTGCACGATTTTTGATAGCTGATTTAAGGAAAAATTCTTATTTTTCTTATTTTCCCGCTTCGAAATGCGAGTTTGATCTGCGCTGCATTCGATAGAATAATTAGAGTTTGATAGAGTTTCTTTCTATTTAATTGTTTATTCTGGCAGGACTCGTTGAAAGATTCAAGATTAATTGCTACTCGCATTAATTTCGATCAAATTTATCGTATAAAGGGAAAATTTCGATTTATAAAATATTCGTGGTATTAATTAAGAGACACGTAGATCGAATTGTATCAGCGAAAGAGAGTGCATCGTTCGCGAGGAACGAATATCGAGCGTCAGCAACGTGATGCGTCCGTAAATTGCTCAATACTCGAGACGCGGTCGGTGAGATAATTTTTAACGCCTCTTTTGATTGTCGTTATCTGACGATGTTGCATACTTTGTTTTTATCAACGTCGGAGGAGACAAGCTCCCCGAGTTTTATGAACTACGCGAATCGTTCTCGTCGACTTACTCTTGTAAACCTGGTGACTCTTAAAAATCGGATGAGAGAGATGTGAGATTAAGGAACGAGTATTAGGAAAATTCTGGAAAATGGTCTCGTATCTCGAGGGAAGCTTTCTGCGCTATCTGGTTTTACCGATGCAAAGGCCACTGCTCCGTCGACGTCACGCGTTCCCAAGCTGGCAGTGAATCGCGGCGAGTGTTCTTGCGTTAGTGAATCGTATGGGAAAAATGCTCGAGAAAAGAAGGAGGAGGAGAAATGTATTATTCTCGAATGTTTTTCTTTCCTTGCAATCTTCGTTGCAATCTGTTATCTCGTTAAAATTGCTTTATAGAATTTAGCGTAATATTAGATCAGCGTAATATTAATCGACGTAAATTGATATCCGTTTGCACGAGACTCGAAAAACTTGGCGTTAGAGCATTAAAGCGAGTTTAAGTTTTAAGAGAACGGTTCTTACCACGGTTCGTCGCTTTCGATACGCCAAGTCGTTACGATATCACGTGTAATTTGCTATATAGAGAACGTGATACACGCTTGTTTCCTGATTCGTCGGTTACGAATTTCATTTGGCACGAAACAGCCGAACAAAAATCGTGCACCCGATAAAAAAGAAATCGCTGTACACACTGTTTCAATAAAGCGTGACGTAACATCATAAATTTTATTTTCACTGACTTTAGGGTATGTTGTATGTACATTTCTTTCGTGACAAATTTGCCAATTAAACAAAAACATCGAGATCACCGACAGAGAAAACACATTGTATACCCGCGAAACGATTTTGTTATCATTTAACAGGAATAATAATCGGAATTTTATCTGTTTGCGAATAGCATTGCATTTCTATTCGTTCACGAAAAAATTTAAACGCGTAAAAAATCATAATAAAATACGATACTCGAAACGATTTATCGATATCTCTATTTAGGTTTCGATTTCGCGGTGTAATAAAATTGGAAAGAATTTTCGAAACGATGAGAGAGAAAAAAAGAATCCTGGGTTGGGAAATTTCTGACGATTAAAGAGGAGAAACAAATTCAAATCGTTCGTTTTTCCCATTACTCCCCTCTCGATTGCAAGCCGTTGCATAAGTAAAGTATACTCATTAATTTCGCACGGCCAAAGCAAACAATGATCACCTATGTTTCAGAAAGCATTCGTTCAATCCGCTGGCAATCGGTCAAACAGCATTCCATAAACAAGAAACGACATATCTGACATACCCAGAACCTCTTTTGTACCAAACGTATTTTGTAGCCGAACCAACCTTGTGCTTCTGTTAAATTAATTTTCCGATATAAAACTTGCACACCTTTCGATTCTCGTTTCATAATTTTCTCATTTTAAAGCAAAGTATATTTCTTAAAAGTACCTAAAAAAAAAAAAAAAAAAAAAAAATAAGAATCTCAAAATTTCAATTCGTAAAGAAATCCTGCATGAAATAATACTGATCCATTACTCTTTCCGAACGCCCAACGTGTTCTATACCATACACGTTCGAGATGCACCACGAACGAAACAAAGAGCATTAATAATAAATAATGACGTCAAATATCCATCCGTCAGTGGCAAACGGAATCACGATCGTGTCCAGTTTCAGGACGAGGCGGCAGGTCGCGAGGAAACGTGGTGCATACACCGATAGGCCGGTTACGGGTAGGAAAGAGAGAGAAAGCCGGCTCCCGGGATGCAGGTTTCAGAATGGCATAATAGGTCGGCTAAGGTGGGTGGCATTCGGCGCGACTGTTTGAGGGAACAGGGGGACCCTGGCGCCAGACAGCTGCCGCGTGTCTCGACCTCGCTCGCTCGCCTCTCCTCTCTCCTCTCCACCCTTTCTCCTTCCTTCTCATCGCTCTCTCTCTCTCTCTCTCCTTCTTTCCAACCACCTACCTCCGTAGTCTTCTCTCTCTCTCTCTTTCTTCCCTCGCTCGTTCTCCTTCTTTCTTTCGTTCCGTGCCGTTCTCTCTCTCTCTGTCTCCGTCTCCGTCTCGTTTCCAGGTTATACGTAAGCATCTCTTCCTTTCACCACCGTACGCCGAGCATCTTCTCGTCTTTTTTCCTCGCTCGCTCGCTCTCTCCTTCCCTCTTCGTTTCCACAAGCAGAGAGCTTCGCTAGGTTTACATATGTGCATACGAGAGGCTTCTATATATGTATGCGGGACTGACTGACTCGAGCTGAACTCGGTATTTTATTGATTTATTTTGGCGCTAGGCCTCTCTGTCGCGCTCGGTGGCGCGCGGTCGACCGGCGACGATCGATCGAAACGTGTGGTGGCCGTCTCCAGCCGAGAATCGCGAAACGGTCGATTCATGGCTGCTTCGCGTCATCACCGCACTCCATTGGGCGAGAGATCGTCCGATGTCGACGAGGAAAACGCCACTTCCGGTCTCGATCCAAATATATGTGTACACATATATATATATTTATACTCGTGAATCGATTGAAAAATTTTGTTTCAAGCAAACTTTGTTTCGTTCGTGCTCATTTAGAACTGGTAATACTTTTTATGGAAATGATCGATGAATTTTTTTAAGGTTAGGTTTTTAAAAATCGACAGATAAGATTATTTAATAGGAACGTGAAAATGATGAACTTCGTGAAATTGATTGTCGATTTAGATTAAGCATTTCTATGGATATTAGAGTGCATTTCTTGAATTTCGATCTTTGAATTTCGATAGAAAAATCTTCCGGTCGAAGGAGATAGACTACTCTTGCCAATTTGATGAAACGTTCATTTACAAATATATTAGAAAGTTCGAGAGAAAATTGATAGATATGGATTCGATTTGGATCGGTATGAACGACGGTTGGATTGGAATTGGATGGATGTTTCGAGGGAATTTCGAGGGATAAAAATTGCGCGTAGAGGTGGGATTCTTTGAAATTCCGCGCGTGGTGGCGACATCACCTTGGAAATCTTGATTAAACCCGATCGAAAGGCCGATCACGTTCGAGAATCTCGGTTGTACTCGTCTCTTTTGGCGATCCCGAATAACGTGTGCGGTGTCTACGAAAATAGCTTCATTTATTTTCCCGCCGGATCGTGGGATATGAATTGAATGTTCTTGAAGAACGCCCCGCGTCTCTGTCGGATATGTTCCTCTCGTTAGATATTTTCAGGCGCCCGGTTGAAAATATGTTTTCTGTTATGCGGACTATTTCAAATAATCGGCGGGTTTCGTATTTAAAGGAAACACGCTGGATCGTTTGTAAAAGGATAGCTGTTGCTAGTATCTTACGACTATTATTAACACTGGAACCGCCAACTCTGTCAAGATGATGGATTTTAGATTTCTTTTCTTTTTACAAGATATTACAGATACTTTTACAGAGAGATTTTTCTCATATTAATTAATATTAATAATATCATTGATCGAACTGTCTACGTGGATTAACACTACTTTTCCTTAGAAGGAGAAAGAATCGTAAGAATCGTAAACGAGATAAAATATCCTATCCCCATTTCTTTCGATCTTAACGCCTTATTTATAGAATAAATTCCTATCGCTATATTTCATATTCATAATATTTATTAGCCAATCAAGCTGTGCCTAAATCAAGCGTAAATCTGCGTGCCGATAAATCAGAAAGCGAGGAGACCGGAAACAATGTCTGGCCAATTCCAATAAATTGTGCACAAAGTATCGACGACTCGTTAATAAAACATGGAACGCGGACAATTTCCATCTCGATCGGACGTAAATCGTTCAGCGAGGCACAAAGTTCTCGAATGATTGTTCCCGAAAGGAGCGCAACATCTCACGTGCCAATTAGGCATATTTACAACCCTGTTTACCCACCAGGAATTTTCGAATCGCGACAAAATCTTGTGCCAGTGGCCAAGATCGTTTCATTCCAACTCGTGTGTAACGAACGGCCTCCGCGCCGCGTAATGCACGGAAGAAGAAAGGGCAAGAGAGAAAGAGCAAGAGAGAGAGAGTAATGGAAATCCCTCGTTTTTGCCAGAGTGATAAATTCGTACGGCGATATCTGATCCAAGTTGCGGCATAATATTTCGTACGAATTTCCGCGAAAGTGTAATCCGTAGTGCAGAGTATGGGGGTTTCCAACATGTTGCGCACCCTGAAACCGCTGAATAGAGACAGATAACCCGGCATTGTACAGCAACAGGTTGCTCGTGTTTTGCTCTCCTCTCTCCAACCAGCCAGAGGAGATCCCTCGATCTAGGACAACCCTGCTCATCTTCGCTCCAAGGGAGATTGTCGCCCGACACCACAGTCCGTTCTTCTTCTTTTTCAACGGTGAACGACTTCTCTCTTTCTCTTTCTTCATTCTTCGCTCCTTGCCATTCTCTCCCCCTCCTTTTATCTATACGTAACTGTCTCGCATCTTTCCGTTGTCTCGTCGCTCTCATTTTTTTTTTTTAGGATTAATTTCATTTTATTTTGCGAGTTTATTCGAGGATTATTCGAGTTTTTCAGTTTTCGTCGTTTTTTTAATTCGATGAGTGAAACGATGAGCGTTGTTGGAAAAAGTTATTGTGATTGGAATAACGAATAATGAAATATGACGATGAGAGGAGAATAAAATTATTATTTGCACGAAATGGTTGATTTCAATAATTTCAATGACACCTTCGAGGAAGGATATTTTTAAATTTTCAATGTTTTGTATTCATCGAAACTTGAGAAATATAAATTTTCAGATAATTTTTTTTAATAGAATTATACAAACGAGGCGAATCCTTTTTTAGATTCCTTCTTGGAGATATTTATCTCCCCGTCTTGATCTTGATTTCGATTTCGTTGCGATGCTTCTTCCCCAGTAGGATATCTTTGCCATAGGGTCAAGGACACTGCGGTGAACTCGGATCGAAGTCCTTAAAGGGGAGAGAGAGTTCTTCTTCACAGAAGGATAAACGAATACAAATGTTCTTCCACGTAAGAAACAACTTATCTTCCTTCGTACGTGATTTTATTTATCATAAAATTTCTTCTTTTTCTTCTTTATCATTTGTGCAAAATAATTTCTGTCAAATTAAACATTTTTTCATTTTTCTCTTCTCCTAAATAGATTCTAGAATAGAAATCGAGGAAAATCAATCAAGTAAATTATTTTTCAATTCACCACAAATTCTAGAAAAAAAAATGCAAAGAATATATATTTTTTTTTAGACAATAAAAATGTCTAAAAATGTATTTGAAAAGGTATCGAACGTATACGTATCAGCGACACACCTGTTGAAACAAATTATCGCGCGAGCAACGCGGAACGAATAGCGCAAAAAAGGAGAGTTTCCTCAATTACGAGATAAAAACGACGACGATCCCGCCATTTTACGCATTTTCTTCGCTTATTGTGAAACATATAGGAATAATAAGCTGAAAAATTAACAGATCGTTAAACATGGAAACAAGTGGAAGTTAAAAACGTGGCAATTAGTCCTTCACGAGCTCCTCATCATTTTCATCGTTCATCATTCTGACTCATCTAATTCTTTCGTCTTCTTCTTCTTCTTCTCTGTCTGATCAGAGTTTCAATTCTTTGTCGAAAATTTTGTCCAATATATATATCGATTGTCGATCCAATCGATCCCTGTTTGTTTGGGAGAAAATAGAAATGGATGAAAACAAAAAACGAAAACGAAAACAAAAAGAGAGAGAGAGAGAGAAATGAGTAAAGGAGAAAATGAATTGTGGCCGAGGTTACGATGCACTGCGAGGGGGAAAAAAGGCAGAGGTAAAAAGTTCAAAGTTACATACGCCGTTGCGGTTTGATCGTTAGAGTTAATTGCCGGTGGTTTTGTTTATTTGCATTTTACAAGTTGGTATTGGGAGATTTATGATCCTTGACGAATGGCTTTTTTTTCTTTTTTTTTCTTTTTTTTTTTTTCTTTTTTTTAAGGAAACGTATATACGCTTACATACACGATCCGCTGCGAGCACTGTGGATAAAGGAAATTGGGATGAAACGGGGATTTAAAGAATATAGATTTTATAAAATTGTTAACAAAATGGAAAAGATTAATTTTTTGTATTTTTTTTCAAGATAATTGATTAATTATTTTTTAACGCCGAATGGAATGCAAATCAATTTCAGAATATGAATGAATAGTTTTCTGGAAAGGATTATAAATATTTAACAGATATTGCATAACGTTTTAAACACACGGCGGATATTTGCAAAAAAGTAATTTTTTTTTCTTTATTTCTCATTTCGCAATTCGATATGTTTTAACTTAACTTCCAATAGAACGCGAAACGTGTATATTTTATATTTTTAAAATTTATATCGATCAACAACGATCAAACGTTGTAACATTGTAACGTTGTAATTATTGAAAAATTTTCTCTGTAAATATTTTCATCATGTTCTTATCTTTTCATTGGATAAAAAAAAAAAACGTTTGTTCATCGTCAATCGATGCACAAAAAAAGAATTATAAAGTTGCACGCAAAAAAGTCGAAAATGGCTTTTTTCTTTCTTCCTTCTTTCTCTCTCCTTCTTCTCCCCCTATAAAATGAAAATGAGAGAAAGAGAGAAAGAAAGCTCTTTCCATTCACGATTGAAAAAAGAGAGAAAGGAAAAAAAAGGTTATTATCGAGTTACTGATATACGACTGTTGATGATAATACGAGATACGGCTTCGCCGTGGAACTTGGGATGGAACTTAACTTCACGGCTCGAAGTCATCGCGGATACCCCCTCCGATCTGTTATCAGGAAATTAAGGTTTGCTACGTCTACGCCTTTTATAATTCCTCCGCCGGGATTTCTTGCGGCCGCAGTGGAGAGAAGTGGAAATTAACGCCGCGGCGTGCGAAGGAAACCACCCCGTGTGATTAAGTTCTCCGGGTTGATGAGGTTGATGTACTCTCGCAAAATTATCGCCTCTTGCTTGCAATTGTAATTTTAATTTCAATTTTACGTTTCCATACCGTTTCCCCTTTCTGCCATTCCCAATGGACCACTTATTAAAAACCTTAAACATTTTTACGTCCGTCCATTTTATTATTAACCCGCCGCGAATAAAATCTTGCTTCAATCGATCGATCGATCAAAGACGCCTGTAAAGGATAACAATAAGTTTCGATCGCATTTCGATTGGTTCACGAACGAGGATCAGGAAGATCTTTCTCTTCTTTCCAATGGGCGCGTTATCTCTCGAGGAGAGAAACGCGACGACGACGACGACGACGATTATCCTCGGGGTCCTTGCACGCGGCATCCGTCAATGGAAGCGTGTTACGGTTGTATGCAAAAGAGGGGGCGCCGTGAAATCGAATTGGATCAGCCCACTTCAGACGGAATGAAATCGCGGCGCGAATAAGCCTCTTAATAAAATGAGGGATTGATTGCTCGCCGCCGTTCGCGTCGATGACGACGTCCTCGTCATTTGCATGCTTTTACACACAGTGTGATTGGACGACGGTGATTCGTATTTTTCTTCTTCTTCTTCTTTTTCCTATTATTATTGTTATTATTCTTTAATATATCTCTCTTCTCGTTGATTATCGCTACTTTTTCACGTTCGTGCGAATTAAAAAAAGGGAAAAAAAATTGAATCGCTTATCTGGCAATTTTTGATGAAAAATTACTTTTCAAAGTAATTTTTAAAATTATCAGTTTCCGTCAGAAATATTCATTTAATGTATTTAGTTTGTTTATAATATATTTATTCGTCTGATTAAAAAAAAGAGAGAAAAGTTACAACGATTGGATTGGAAACAAATTTAAGTTTTTTTAAATAAAGATTACATTCATTTTAAAACGTGCGGTTAAAACTGATGCACAAGTCGAAAGTGTAAGTTTCATTTAATTGGTTATCAGATACTTCTTCTGAAACAATGACGATAGATACGGAGAAAAAAAAAGTATAATCGAAACGAACATCTTGAAGTAGAACATTATTTACTTTTGCTTACGTACACGTGTCACGCGTGTTCGATTAAAAATTTTCCTCGAAATTGATATTGCTATTTTCCTGCAATCTCAACAGTATATTATACTTTACTTGTTTCGTTCAAAAAGTAAAGTAAATTTTTCTTAAAACGAGATAAGCGAGGAAATAAATAATTTCTCTGCCGATTTAATTTTAAAAAAATATATTTAAACATACGTTTTTCCAAATGCACAATTTTGATCACCAATTAACCATTGTACCTTTTCAAGTTTATTAAAGAATAAAAAGACATCTCTATATACAAATACATCCATCCGTTTAATTGATAAACCTCGTTGATAACATTATTATTAATCCGTTCCGTTTTTTCTCTCGACTCGAAACATCTTTCGAGATTCTCTCTAGCCTCTTCTGCCTCTGTTCTCCGAATCTCTCTCGCTCAGCTCTGTTCTTCCCTCTCGCTTCGACTCGCGTCCACTCGCCGCGTGCCATCTCTCTCTCTTCCTCTCCCTCTCTTTCTCGCCTCTCCGCCGCTCCTCGAGAGATCCGTTTGGGTCGACGGCCTGAATCTTTCGATCGGGCGAAAATAGATCCAGAAGTGCTCTTCGTCAACTGTATATCGCCACGACATCGGTACGCGGCTCCACCGTGTTCGGACAAACGCGAAAAAATAGAGGCGGTATCACGCGTTCCCGATCGCGACAACCGTCTCCAGAGCCATCGTTCTGGAACTCGTTTCTCTCGTCGTACACTTGCCTCGTCAAACGTACTTCAACGTTTTCGATAATCTTCACGGGGCGGCCATTTTTATGAAAAAAAAAAAGAAAATTCGAAAGGAAATTTTCTATTTTATTTTAGTTTATAATTTTATCGATATTATCGATGCTCGTCAGATTAGAATAGCTATGATATAACTGCACATATAACACTTGAGTGTCTGTGAAAGAATTATCGAATTTTTATTTATATATATATAACGATTAATTACTTTTTCTTTTTTCAATTTTCTTTCATACTCTCTGGACAATTTAAAAAGCTCGTACAAAAATTCACTCGCGGATCAACAATCGTTTATTCAGATCATCCGGGCTGGAATTCCCTCAGGTCTGCTCGACTCCTCGCCGATCATGGGCGACGGATATTATGAAAGCGACTATTGAAGATCTGAGAAACGTATTCGCGCATCTATCTATCGCGCGTAAACGCGCGTTGCACACACGAACGGGCACCGGTTATTATTTCAGACAGAGAGCGCGAGAGGCGAGGTTTCTTTGGAATGCAACATACGTTCACTTTCATAAATTCGTGTTTAAACCCGCGTTTCATTCTACACGGATGAATTCCTAGCGGGGGATCGAAAATAATTTCCATCGCTTCAACTGGCGAGTTTCCATCTTCGACACGTGGAATCGCGTTAAAGAAAAAGAAAGACTTGGTTCAGGATATGCATCGATCTTTGACGGATTTATCCGGTTTACACGCTGTGAAATATATTGGAGGAAGTTATATACCGGAGGAAAGTTCCTGTTTGGAAGGAGAAAGCTGATCGTGGAATCGGTTTCTTTCTCTTTCTCTCTTTTTTTTTCCTTTTTTATCGAATTCAAGATTGCACAGATTTCAACTTCGCTTTACGGAGAGCGAGGTTGAAGAGAAATTCGAGGATTGTTCTGGGAAATTGATTATTTTTAAATTATTATATGTATTATACAATTCGAATTTCTCGAAAATCTTATTATCTTAAATTTCCTGTAATTGTAATATTAAGATAATTTTAATTTCAACACTGTTCAAGAAATGGAGTTTAAATATAGATTTGCTCAAATATAAACAATTATCCAACAAGCAAGGAGAAAGAAGAGGAAATTAATTAAAAAGTAAGCACGATGGAATAAGAGAGTGGTGCGTTAATACGAGGCCATCTGTCAAAGTTCGCAAACCCTTCCAAGAAATTCGCTCTCACGATTCATCCCGTATCACTTCTCGTTCCTCGTTCCCCTCTCGAGTGTTTCAATCGGCGTCGATAGAAACGGTTGGCGCCAATCGGCTGGTGGTGCATAAACCTGACCGTAAAATCCTCTGACTTCCACTTGGATCCACGCTTGGATAAAGCGGAAGCGTTGGTAACGGAGAGAAGGAAGATGTTTGGTCGTGGAAAATTTTTTTAATCGCGGCAGCACGCGATCGATACAACGAGATATTAAAGAGATTTCGAGAGATATCGAGAAGGGAAGGGAAGCCAAGGGGGAGGGATATGTTGGATGGGGAAGGGTGTGGTTCTACGAGCCACAAACGAACGAAACTATCGACCTGTAACGTGTCATTAAGTAATACGTTATAAATGGATGATTAGAGGCGAAGGGATATGATGAAAATAAATATATTTATGTATGAGGAAGTTGATGGGAATATCGAATATTGTCGGTAATCTTATAATGGTATTGTTTATGATATTGTTCTTGATTTATTACATGTTATACCGAAATGAAAATAAGTTAGATATGTGCATGTAGAAATGGTTTGTTTACAATTTTTTCTTCTTCTTTTTTACATTATTATTTATCAGTGTTATCTATACTATTGTATTTTTATAAGATTCTTTTAAATATCTTTCATTATTCAAATTCGATTTAATTCTTACAATTGATCGTGTAAAAATCGTGTTAATTCGAATTTAGGAAGCGTAAAACATAAAACGCTTCGAGCAAGTTAGTTTGATTAATTTAGAATCGAGTCTTTTAATTTAGATTGATAGATTCGTGTTAGTTGAATATTAGATTATTCTGTAAAACGACATGTTTCGAAAACAAAAGTTTTGAAAATTATACGAACATTTAGAGATGTGAAATTTTTTAATAAACTAATTGACTCCAACTCGTCGTCAAGATCAAACAAATCATACAATAATATATGATCTATCAAATTTAAAAGCTACGTGAAACAAATGAGAAAGAACGAGAAAAGATTTCGTCTCCCGTATCGCACAGGAAGCTCATTTGAATTGAATATTTTTTTTCCCAGTAACTGAAGGCTCTCCCCCTCTCTCTCTGTTTCTCTCTGTCTCCGGAAACGCGTGTAATCGAATTTCCTAGAGCTGTTTACGCTCGCAATCATTCTTGATAATTAATTAACTCCGATAAATCCGTCAATTCACCTCAAAACTAATGAAAGGAATAATACGTATAAATACCGGTTGATTGACCGGGAATAAAAATACCGCTACTCGATATTTTACAGACGATAGGCGGACTATTGTATCGTCGATGTAATCATGCGTGGATAATCTAATCGATTAATGTAAAATTAACGATAAGAACGAAATTGTATATACAATAGGATTGTCTCCTTTCCATAAACAAGTCAATGATTATTATCGCGTAACGATTTGATCGAGCACGTATTATTTGTTTTTCATCAAATCCAGATTCGTAAATCGAAGATTGTTTTCGAAGGGATACATTGAACAGTTTAATTATTCATTATTAACGGAATATCATTATTTAAAAAAAAAATATATCGACTTTTATGATATTTCAATTTTTTATTTTTGCATCAAATTGAATCGATATAATGTATAAAAAAAGTGGTTCGCTCTTATGAATGGCGAGGAAGAGAGAGAGAGAAGGAAGGAGAACCTCTTTCGTTAATCTCGCGGTGGCGATTGAGTTTCCTTGCTGTCCTCGGTCAGATATCTCCCCAGGATCCTCTCTCTCTCTCTCTCGAGCATGTGTTCCTCTCACGGTGTCTGAAAGCCATTTCGTGCGTGCAATAATAAGATAGCCGGTGCTCACACAAACGCATCCTCTGCCTTTCAGAAGCCTTTTTATCCTTTAGCCGATTGCACGTCCCTCCTCTGGCGGCAGATAACCGGCGATGATAAAAGAAAACATCGAACGTATCGCCGTTTTCGTATAATTTGGCTGGCTCGGTGTAAATTTTAGCAATTCAAATTCGATCCTTTTTTTTCTTTTATCATTAATCGTGGCAATAATATTTATGCATTTAATTTTTTTTTTTGAATCGATCCACTTAAATTCTTCTAAATTTATTTTCAAAAAATTATTAAAAAAAGAAGAAGAAGAAGAAGAAGAAGAATCGATCGTTACACGAATAATAGGCGAATTTGAAGAATGGCGCGCTTCCTTGAACCGTCTCTTTCCGCGGTGAAGAGTCGCGTGTGGGAGGGAGCCGTATTTGGACTCTGGTAGGCAGACATTGCGTATCGCTTTTACGTTCAGTGTGGGGTAGAAGCGCGCGGAGAGATAGGGAGAGCAAGTGGGAGAGACTGCGAAACAATCGGCGGCGTGTAGCTCTGGTGGGGTGATGCGAGTAGATAGAAGAGGACTTAGGTAAAAAAAACTTGGGAATTAAATTCGCGCACGCGTGACAACAGCCTCGTACCGCTTATGCGTGCTAATTGTAGCAAATGTTCCAAGTTTTTCGCGATAGCGGAGAGAACGTGTAGATGTTAGAGATAGTGGAAAAATCTTCTTTCGTAATCCTTGGAGAGAAAAGGAGGAAAAAAGAGGCGAATTTGTAACTTTTTCCTTTTCTTTTTTTTTCTTTCGGTGGAGAGATATTTCGAAAGGAGGATATATTTTAGAAATTCGTTGAAAGAAGGATGGTCGATGTAGATGCGTTTGATTGGTACGGATACTTAATATTTTGCAATGAACATGAGCAGTTGGATTTGAATTATTCAGGAAAGTTTCTTCGCAGGAAATTCTTCGTTGCTGAAGAATCCCTTTTTTCTTTCTTTTCTTTTTTTCATTCGTCTGATACGGTTGAGTCAAGTTTTCAAGCCAGGGATTCCGTCCTTATTTTTTTCCCTACTTATTACCAAGATGTTTAAAATAATTAAGGAAATATTTGCAGGACAATTGGTTTCAAGTCTCGCACGTTGGATCTCTGTTTATTTCACGACGATTATTAACTATACGGGGAATGAAACGTCGAGAAGAATTTCAGTCTTGTTTGCTATTCAATATATCTTATCGAAACATTATTTTCTTCACTCTATTTAACATCTAGTATGTCGTAATTGATCTTTGGATAAAACTCGTTCAGAGAGAATTTTTCAACCTTATTTTCACGATCATCTACAACATTTCTAGATAAGTTTTTTTATTATTATATTATAGATTTTTCGAAATTTCAACGAAGCTGTTGAACGAATATTAAGATTAATTAATTTACAAATTTATCTTTTCCCCCTCGTTCATAAATCCCATCCGATCGACGGTGTCCTTCTTCTAATTATCCGAAAAGAGAGAATGAAACCGTGCGATGCATTAATTGCAACGATAAGGACAGAAGCCGCTCCCTACGACACGGATGGTATATATATATATATATAACGATTAATATACGCGATACGATAATAACAAGGAATAAAAGTAACTCGAACGGTAGTGCTCGAGCTGAATTTATGCCATCGATCGCTATCTCGATCTATTATTCTCGCTTCTTATAATAACCCACGGATTTTTTATTATTTTATTATACGCCCGGACCAAGATAGATGGATATCGCTTATTAATCCGCTTAGAGTAGCGTTCTGCTCGGATCGTTTCCCGGCAATAATCAACATTCAGTACATTAATGCCGGAAGAATTATGAAAGGTCGTAAACTAATTTCTTCGTAATCGCTATTATCGTATCTAAGGCAATAAAGATCCGTTTATCATATCGCATTATTTACTGGCAACAATGATATGTAAAAAAAAAAATCACGATTTTAGCAAGTGTATGGATACTACTTTCCATGTACGAGAATCGAAGAGAGAATTCGTTTGTAAAATTCTCTTCGATAAAGATGAAAATTATTCCTCTCTCTCTCTCTGATTGAAATGTGATCGTTTCGTTCTAATGAAGTTGTTTTAATTTTACTATAAAGAGGGGGGAGGAGTTAAATATCCATTATGCACAGATCGTTTCACATTGCTTACAAGAAGCTTCTGCAACGTTTCTCGTGGCGCTTCGCGTATTCGTTTCACCGGCAATAATCGGGTACACGTGGTAACACGGAATTCCTGGCTTCGGGAGAAGAACGTGCGGTTTCCGTTCTTATAAACATTCGCGATTCTTGGATTTTCGTACCGTTTTAAAGTGGGCAAACTTTACCGGCTGTTTACGTCTGGAACGTTCGAATCGGGACAAAGAGAGGGATCCTTGACGAGAGGAATTCCTCCGAGCATTCCTTCAAATTGGAATTCTTTTTTCCTTTTTCTTCATATGCTTAGGAAAGTGAAACGATCGCTTAATCGAAGCGAAATATTTTTATGGTGGTAATATTTTCTGTAGGGGGTGAAGAGAAAATTTAAATTTCGAAAATAAATTCGAATATCTCGCACAATTGGAGAGGGAAGGGAAATTTCTCGTCGTCGTGATACGATTCCTCTTTTCGCATAGCTCGACTGAAAATAGACAAGCATTCCTGTCGTGCGCGATGCACGTTCATAACGTCTGCATAAAAGAGCATATATACCGCATGATACGCGTGTCGCACGCGAATACACGCGAAAAAGGGAGGGAAAAGGAAAAAATATGAAGGTCGTTCGCAGGAATTCCAAAGGTGCAATGACACTGTCGCGGAACCCGAGGATCGATAGGTTTGTTTTGAAAGCTGGTATTCACCGCGTAGACCGCGACCAATGAACTAGAATGTATGAACGATCTTTGGCTTGACCAGTTCTTTAAGCGGATTTTACGATCCTCGACGAACAATGCCCCTTCAAAAATCATCTCCTCGATGTGTATTCTCGGTCTTCTCTTCCCTTTTATTTAAGGTAGATGAGCGAATTGTGAAAGCTTTGATAGAGATGTCGCGAGAATTTATTAGGTTGACGCGTGTAAACGTTGGAATGAACGAACGATTCGGTGGAAAAGTGGTCGAGTTTAGTTTCGTATTCGTATCGCCTAGGGATCCCTAGATAAATCTTCCTTTTAAGAGTTTAACTATATTCTCGTTTTAATTGTGAATTTTTAATATTCAATAGTTGAGATAATCCAGATCCCCTGCAATTTCTAAGTTCAAGTTTTAATTGTCGAAAGATTTATCGAAAAACTGTGTACAACAATTTAATATATAACGTATTACATGTCTCGATCGGAGTTTTTGCTTTGACAAGTGCAGGATGACGTCAAATTCTGGATATGTGGCACAATTGTTGATGAATTAAATTTCTTGTTTCGTTGATGGTAGGAAAAACGTATCTAGGTTTAAGATAAGTCAAGTGCAATTGATTCTACCTTACTATGCTCGCGTGCAGCCTCGATCTGTCTCAATAAAAATACTACACATAGTTTTTGCAGTTAATAGAAACAAAGTAGATCGTTGTATTCGAGTCATTTTATTATTGCGATGAAAAAAAAGTTAGTTTTAAAGTTTAAGTTACTTTTTTTATATTTGTTAAATTCAGACAAATATCCTATCGTACGGTAAAATTAATTAACTTTCGTTACAAATTACTTCGGGTATTGAAAAATCGAGATAATACTCGAGTCAAGCGCATTTTTTTGAAAATTGGATATCGATTATGGGTTAACATTCCATTTCTAATAAATCTGTAGCCCGTTCGATACATACACGTAAAATCCACCTTGAACAAACTTGTTGTACGTTTGTCCAATGTAATACCATTCTACAAAGTTGCAAAAGTTGGGCGGGATTTATATCTCATAATTCATTTGCAAAGCGATAAAACGTGACAGTGTCGAAAACATTTTCTTTCAACGATATGTATAACGACTATGTATTAAAAAATATAAAAAGATATTAATTAACTCGTTCGATATCGCGAATGTAAATAAATTTCTGTCGAGTGTTTCGGTAGTTGTTATTTTTTTTTCTTTTTTTATCAATTAAAACATTGAATATTAATATAAATTTTTATTGCTTCGCAAAACGGATAAATTAATAAATATATATTTTATAATTATTCTGATCATTATTCCGATATCATTTAAATGACGAATTGTTTCTATGATATTCCATAATGCAATCATAATTTCGACCTAATCCGTATAAATTACGGCATTAAGTCAAAAATGAGATACAAATAGATAAAATAAAATTGATTTAATGTTCGACTTGCAAATTACACGTATTCGTGTATCTATATTTCTAAAAATTTTTTCATTTGTCCAACGCGGTTTGTAGTATTGCATCTTATAAATATTTATAGCTCGTTAATATGTAATTAACTAATATATCGTGTATACGTAATGTATATAATCAGTGATATATAGCTACCTAATATGTAATTAATATCGCATGTATTGGTGTACCATGGTTATACACATAAAAAAAAAAAAAAAATTCCTGTTTCAAGACCTCCCCGTTGTTCGCCATGCATACCCGATCATCAAAATTCCAGACAACGTAACAACCAACGCCCCAGAAGAATCTCCATGCGAGACAAGCTAACTCTCCTCCCCACTAAACGGGGAAACGAGTAACGCAATCGTAGGACTTTCGATAGGCGCAACGCATGCGTGGATGGCGTGTGTTTGCATAGGGTTCGCAAAGGAATTGAACAGCGGCGAGTAGGTATGTTGTATACACGCGGGAGGTCGTAGAAGGACGTAGAGGTAGAGCACGAAGCGAAGCGCGAAGAAAGGAGAAGAAAGGTAGCTTTTCAAAGGAGCGATCGAGTAGTACTCGCTAAGGGATCGAAGAACAACAAAGAAAGATGATGCATGAAAGTAAAAGAAGAGTATAGAGATAGAGAGAACGGGCGATACGATGGAGTAGAATGGAAGAGATACAATGTACAAGAGAGAAAAAAAGGATACGAGATGTGAAAGAGAAAGAGAAAAAGATATAGAAGTGCAGCTATAGCATGGTATAGAAACGAGAAAGATAGCGATACGGCGAGTGTTCGAGCATAAGAGGGATAGATAGAAACGAGAGGTTAGGCGGCGCCTGGTATGTGGCGCCTTCACTGGCGTCGGGCCATCTTTTATTCTGCCATTACAAAGCGTCAACACGTATCTTATATAGGCAAGACATGGTTGGAGAGCTTCAGAAACGTTTCTCTAATGTCGTGTATGTGCGTGTGCTTTACACACGCCTCCGCGTAACACTTTATCTCTCTGTCTTTCTTACTCGAGCATGTGTCTCACGCGATACAGACAATAAACTGCACACGCGCATTGTCGTCGTTCCAGTGTGTACGCACGAGCGCCGAGACTCTTGACCAGTGAGAGGTTTCCGGAAGATGCTGATGGCAACAGTTACTAAACGCTTCTTCGGTGTGTTTTCGCTCGTTTAGACTCCATTTTTTTTTCCTCGATAAATTCGACCGGTTTTATACCGTGGCTATCCGTGTTATCGGACCGCGTTTGATTTTTTTTTCTCTTTTTCCCCCTCTCTTTCTCATCCGACCGTTTCTTTTTCTTGCGTTCAGTGATTTGCGTTCGTTTCGTTGCACCTCCTACTCGTGACTCCTTATCTCGCTGCCGCGGATGCATTTTTCTTGTGAGTCTTCGTTCTTTTGTTGCGCCGTCTTAGCTTCGAGATTACCGGGTTTCGGATCGTTTTAAGTTATTTGTTTCGTCGTAAACGCTTCTTCGGATAGTCGGTTTTTCTTCGGGAGATCTTTGTATCGTTCCTATAATTTTACGATACGGATATCAATGTCTTGATTTGTTTTTCTTTCTTTTTTTTTTTTTATTATTTTCGCTTTTGTAGATTTAACATTATTTCGCTTTTACATTTTATCATTCTTCTTCGAATCTTGCCTAAGTTTTATCGTATTAGCTTTCATTTATCTCTTCTTCTTCAAAATTGCATATAAAATGATCACCGATTTTAATAGCTTCTCGTGCGTATTTTCAAAGAATTTTTTTAAGCTTATTTTAATTTTCACATATTTGCTTTTTTGTCTTATTCAAACTAAAATTATTTATCCCGTTTGGAATGTGGTTTATTCTCACATCTGTTCCTGAATCTATCTTGAATTAACATCAATCTTCGTTATAACACGTTTAATTTGATTTTGGATCATACACCCGTTACTTCAATCTCAATTTTGTAATTTTGAACGAACGTTATAAGTCGATTTTCTACGTCAATCTCGACTTCTTTGAATTTAATACTCGAATAATTTTCGACAAATTCAATAAATATACAAATCTTATGGTGATGAATTTTAATTATAATTTTATTTATTCAAATACACATTCAAAATTTTACTTAATTTCGATTCAACTATATACGTAAGAGGTATATAGCTTTTTTTAAAATCTAGCGCAAATTAAATTTATCCCAACCCTCTGTTCATGGAACTACGTATGACGTACTGTTACAAATTATGTTCTGGCAACGTCTCGAAGCCATTTCTCTCATCCAAGATTAAATTTTATACATCGTGTACGTTTCATTATCTTTGTATAGGTGCATTGCGTGCACAGTTCTTCATGGAAATCCTCTTGCTTTTCTCTTTCATCCGATGTAACGCTTTTATGTAACGTCAAAATTTCTCTCGACCAAAAAATGACTTGGAAAAAAAAAATATATATATTAAATTTTTCGTAGGAATTTTTTTCAAAAGTATTATATATAATTCTTCCATAAATATAACTTTATTTATATTATATCTAATTTCATAATGTTGAACAAAATAAGAAAACAGTGACACACAAACTTCATAGGGCTAATATCGTGTATTTCATGAAAATGACCCATGTTACGTAACACCTACGCAAAAACCGTTTCCTCTTCCGCGTCTATTTCAATATTAATCGTACGAAGCGTTTCTCTCTCCGTGGTACACGATCAACATGGAAGGTAATGACGACCATTATCTTAGCTCGTGATACTAGAATCGAGAGTTTAATGGTAGCCCATGTGAAAGAAGCCTTTGTAGTTGTAATAAACGTTCATGAATCATCGAGAACCAATTAGTATCCGAATCAGTGCTGCGAATCAAGTCCCTTGCACGACTTCTATTTTTAGCAGCCATAAATAAGTACAATAATGTTCACCGATACACGGACCTAAGTGCAACAGATTTGTCCTAGATTTTCATTTAAAAATAAGAAATGAAAATATTCGAGATCGAATCGGTTGAATTCCCAAAACGAAATTTCCCAATTTCGTGTACGATCTTTCCACTGTCACATTTTCATTTCTTTCTGTATCATTTTTTCTTTTTTCTTTTTTTTTTTTTATACAAATCTTCAAATGAACGATCGGCGTCAATAAACGGCAGCTATCAATTTCACGAAATTGGCAGTCGCAACAAAGTGACCGTGGCGAAATTTCCACCTCGCGTCCAATTCGATCCGAGCATCACGCGACAAAAAGCACATCGAGCTCGAAGCGTGAAACGAGCGCGAGCTGCAACGATCCGGGCCGCTCCACCACCGTCACGAAATGGAAAAGCTAAAAGCGTCGCGTGAAAACGCGTTTCCCACCCAGGAAGCGTTCCATTGTGTATATACCGTATTCTGGTTTAATGTTTCGCCGCCGTTTAGGATCGATCGAAACAGCTGCGAAGGCGAAAAAGCGTTTGCGTCGATCGCGGGATGATCGCGTGGCCGCACAAGTGGTCGACCGACAGGTGACCTCGTCAACGAGTCGCCAGTTCGAGGACGAATATCTTAACCCTTTAACCAGCATCGTGCAATGTATCGATATTTTGTATTTTGCCTGGAATCAATATTTTTTTTTTTAGTTACAATTTTTAATCGAACTTATTCTAAATTTTAAAATTTTTCAACGCGGTGTCTGACTATTGCGAGATTATCTACTTAATAATTTTAATTCGTGCAAGAACGATGAAATACGTACAAATAATCGGAGTTTAGCAGAATATTTTAGTATTGTATTACGTTCAGATATACGTGTTAGCTGCATTACCAGAGCTACTCGTGTTTCTCATATTTATCATACTTTAACGATCGCGCACAAATGGAAAATAACTATTCAATACACGTTCCATAAATATTATATACAAAATACGCGAATATCACTGCTTGTAAAAAGGCGTAAAAAGCTTGTTAAAGGCGAGTATTTATATTTATTTATTTTAATAAAGTAAAAAATTTCCAATAATAATAAAGTATATCGTAAATTCAATCACAATTGAAAGTAATTTTGATTTTTTCAAGCTCGATCGGATGATCGTTAAAATTCTGTTATAAATAAAGATTAATAAGAATAACGAGTTATATATATTAATATAAAAATCAGTCACGAGTATTTAGATAATGCTACGTAAAATATTACACGATAATTTAATAATTAAAAAAAATATCCTTAATTCCTTTAAGAATTCTTAAGTGTACAAGCAATTCTGTGTACAAATGGAATTAATTCCATTCAGCCTGATACTGATAAATGCCTCTAGTAATCACGATTACGGGCGATAGAGTCTCAGGAATGCCCGAGCGTCCTGGAAAATAACGTTTATGCAAATTAAAAACGTCCCATGGTCGGAGGTCTTGGTCCCTTGAGGACTCGCCTCAAGGCTATCCAGGCCAGTTTCATATCTTACTCCGTTGTCATCTAGTTTCTCCTAGTTTCCGATTACGTATGATCACTATGAAAACGATTCTTGGTTTACCTGCTAACAGAGGCTGGCAGAGATTGATCGATTTACGAATGAATTGGAAATAAGAACGCAATTTTATCAACCAGTACACCAAGATTCTTGTCGTGCAACAGCTAGTTAAGGATCTTTTTTTTTTTTTTTTTATTTTTCTGTCTACTCTTGGTGATACATCGATCGTTAACAATGTGTCCATTAATTCTTTTTTTCTCTCGATTCTTTAGCAATGTTTTTAAATTAGATCAAGATCAATTTGTTTTTACTTTTCTTTGATCTTTGAAATTATGTAAAAATATATTTTTAAAGGAAAAAATAAAGTAAAATATATCAAAAAAAAATTAGCGATTATTGATAATGTTTTTAAAAAAATTTTCTAGAATTTTTATAAGAGTAGAATTTGATACAATCGAAAAATCAAGTTGTACGTTAATTAGCCAGTGAAATACTTTTATCGTAATTTTATCGCGAGAATAATAAATAGTTGCAAATTAATATCGTAGAGTGGTTACTACAATTCTAATTAAATGAATGTTTAACGACTTCTACTCGTTCACTCGTAATATCAATTCAAGCCAGAAACTATGGCTAGCAACTACGTTATATCTATATGTTATAGTGCAATTCGATCGTATCATTCCACCAGTTATGAATCATTCCTACACAGGAATCTCAATTACGATATTAACCTAAATATTATTTCTTAATTCTAATCTATGTCTCAATTAATATTCAATATATAGTTTTAATATATCGTGGATATATTTCAATTTCTATCGAATAATTGATCTTTAATGTTTTTTATAAATATATATTCTTTTTTTAAATTCTGTGAGCGCGATTAAATTTCGAGTAAATATTTAATTATTGTATATTTAATGATTATTAGGAGATTGTATAAATAGACGAATTGTTGCAATTTCTGCGAATTCGTCCTGTGATATTTCAATTAAATAAAACTGTTACCTAAGAGACTATTTTAAAATATACCGCTCAGAACAATTAATATGTCACGTTTCTAGATAATTTTGGAGGATGAACATCAGAGTAGTTGGCATAATAGTAAATTTATTTTTACCTTTAATACCAGTCTAATATTTCAATTTCTAATATTTAATTCATCGCACGATAGATTTTTCTTCGCATAATCACCTCTCACAATTATTCTACTTATTCTTGATTCAATCTAACCAAAAAAAAGAAAGATAAAAATTATAACTAAAAATTTCACGCGCAATTATATCATTATCGATGTAAAACAATTTTATTTCTAACTTAAAAAATCTTCTCGAATAAACTCTCATTTGTTGAATTTCTCAAAATCGTCGAATGTTTCTACTTTCCAGCCTCCGTGGTCGGCAACGAAAGAAAGACAAGATCTCGAAAAAGGGATTAACAGAGAACTGGTCTTAATTACACTTAGGCGACGGTTAATTTTAGAAAGGCGCGGGCCAAACAAACCGAGAATGGTGTTGCATGGCAGCGTGCCCCGGCTTGATTCGTCACTGGCTGCAACATAGGCGCCACTGGCCGCATGTACATCGGCTGTTATCGCGGGTAAACACCGGTTGGCTCTAAAACCCTCTCTCGACGTGGTTCCTATCGCTCGGTCTCGCCTCGCCTGTTCAATTAAATGCACCCACACGCGCGCCATATACGCGTAACGCGCTCGTACACACGGAAGAAATTCTCCTTGCAAGGTGACCGACTGATTTTCCTGGTAATATCGTGTGTCCGAAGAAACTGACCTCTTTCGTAAGAGCGAGAAGTTTATGCTTTACTTACATTTTTCAAATTGTTATGAATACATACGGTTGGTAGATGTTTGAGTTCGAATTTTTCTTCTTTTTTTTTCTTCTTCATCTTTATTCCTTCCGGTCTTTTGAATATTGAGATTAGAATTACGCGCTAGCTCCTTTGAAGACTTGAAGAAGCGTTTCAAATTTCCGAGATTTATTGCAATTTATCTTCTAATCCCCGATGTTTATTGTGGATTTATCTTGTAATTTCTCTCAGATTGAAATTGTTACATGTTAAATATTCGTCTGTATCTATAAAAATACAGAAAATTGTAATGTAAATCGAAGAATTATTTTTAAAAATAATTATTATTACAAAATTAATATTATATATATTAAATAACTTGACATCGAATTCGAAATAAAAAAAAATCTCGATTATCACTCGAATCGTACAATATTAAATCAGAGAAGAAATCCACTCATTTTATCATATCGAGTCACGAGCGATAGAATTCCAAGTTCCACGAATTTTTCACGATAATATATCAAAAAGCTCAACTCTGGACGCCATCTTATCGCGTCAAGTTTACAGTAAACGAATCTGAATTTCAACTAAAATTTCAACAGAACAGATACGCCAAATAGTCCAATTTCCAACGTCATTTTATCGTATTTAATTTAAATTGAAAAAAAAAAAAAAGAAAAGAAAATCTCGAGAAAAAACTCTCATTCCTAATATTGGAATGAAAAACTTGGCGTTAATAGAACACGGAATATCTGCACAGTTTTTGACACAGCCTGTATAGAAGCGCAGAGCCGGCAAACAGGCACGTAGATCGAAAGGCAAACAATCAGAAGTTTACCGTCGGTGGCCGGCTTTCTCGTGCGCTACGCGTGTCGTTAGGTATGCGACACGTATGGTATACCTACACCGAGGCGCACGGTCGTAGAAAGGCCGTTTGAAGGACAAGGGTCATGTCTGACGCCGATATACATATATAGGCGACACGGCCACTGCCTTTACTGCTTTACCTTTACTACCACGCGACCGACCACATGTGCATGCGCCTTTCTGCCTTCCGCCGCACTCTTGCTCCAGCTGCACTGCCATACGTCACGCTGGAATGGCCCTGCGAGATCTTTTCACGGATATTAAAGATAAAAAAGGAAAGAAAGAAAGTTTTACTCTTGATAATTGGAATTTAACGATCGGCTCGTTTCAGAGGAGAATTATTTTTCTTGCAAGTTTAAACCTTTAGGTGAGAGTGACATTTTTTTTGCAGTTTGATAAGTATTTGTACAATGATTAAAGCGAAAAAGTTTGCAAGAATTTGAAAATCTTCGAATTATTACTTCTTATTTGATATTTCGAATTCTGTCGTGTGATTCGTATTTTATTTTAAGTTCTCGTCATCGTTTTGAAACTAAAATTTCTCTCGCCAATATAGATAATCGTAAATAATCGTTTCAAATTTACCGCCTTTAAGATCTCTCGTGCTAGAGACACTAGGGATATTTTCTAGGAATATTAAAAACACCATTTCTAGGATTATTATATATACGAGGAGAATAACTTTCTTAATTTCCTCCAATCACGAGTCTCGATCCATCTCGCTGGTGAATCTTGGGAACAAAAGGAAACGGACCGAGGAAAGTTAAAATCCTAACCTCAAACGGTCGACTCGAGGAGAGAATTTCGAGCGGAAAGAGATGCCTCTCGTGTATGTTTACGATATCGCGTTATCGCTTGAAACAACACACCACCACTATTAATAACAATTATATATCAGCAGGCCAGTAATGCTATTTTCTTTCGCATTCTCGCGATTCTTTCGTTCCTGATAGCGGCGCGTGCGCCGACTACGCACCGCGATCGCACGCACCGTGTGCATCGTGCGTGCGTACACGCGCCTTCTCTATCGCGGGTGCACCTACATACGTAACGTGGTTAGCCGGCTTGGCCGTGCCAAGGTTGGGAACCTTATCTAAGAGCTCAGGGTGTTTGACCCAACTGGGAAAACACATTGGCACTCGACGCGTTGCGCACACTTCTCGTCACATGGTTTCACGCTCGATTCTCGCACCGAGTCTCATTCACGATCGACCAGGGAATTACAAGAAAGTACGAAATACGTCTCTCCTCCTTCTTTCCTCTCTCTCTTCGTCGTTGTTGTATTCGTAACGAACGTGTCGAGGACAGAGAGGATAGGATGGAAGCAGAATTTAAAACGAGGATTTGAAATAAGGGAGTAAAAGCGAATTCTTAACGTGTATATCTTTTTGTTGCTTGAAAATAAACGGAGAAGGAAAAAAAGAGGATTTTGTGAAAAATTGATCGATAATCGTTAAGAAAAAAAAAAAAGAGATATCTTGAAAATGATGAAATGTGTGGTTACATATCGTAGATATAAAATTGTATGCAATATGAGAACTTTTAAGTATTCTCTTTCTTGGGAGAAGGAACAATCCAGGTCTGATCCAGGTATTATCTACTTAATTCTCTAAATCGGGATTAATTGTATTTAGAAGAACATTTTATTACTAATTTTATTTCAATAATTTAAAAACTTATTAATGATTATTTTGACTTGATTTGAGTATTTTTTGATAACAGTAGATTATTTTATATTTTAAATTTTGATATAAATTTGATATAAACGAATATCGGTTGAAATGAAAACAAATTAAAGATTGTAATTAAAATTTTTATCTCGACGTCTGATTAGTTTTGATATTTTCTACTTGCATTATCATTCCCAAGTATAGAATATTCCTTAAATATATTCCTTATTATATTCCTTTCATAAATGCCAATCAAGAAGAATATATTTAACTAAATCGCACTAAATCTAGTATCGATATTATTCATTAATTAATAAAAAAATTATCAATATCTCGAGTCAAATTTAACTTTGTTTGAAAAATAATCATCGAAAAAATATACAAAATATGATAATACATTTTTTTTTTAATTAAAAATAAAAGAAAATCTTAAACTTTATGAAATTAAAGAATCGAAGAAATTTATTAAAGAGAAATAATTTGTTTCTTCAAGTATTAAATCTAGAGTATTTCGAACGATAGCAAATCTAAAAGATAGAATCATTGCAATAGATTAGGAAGTATGGCATCTTTTAATACGGATTTATCGTCAAGGCTGTTCCTGTAGGTCGTGAGAATTTCGAAATATTCCACGATAAACTCAATGATGCACGCTATCTCAGACGACAGCGATTAGCTTTATCAGGTGAAAACATCATCTGTAAATCTGTGATTTCATCAGAAGGACGATGTGGATACGCCGATCGATACAAACAGATAATTATTAATCGCAGAAAACTCGAGATCCAAGAATCAAAGAACCTCCCAGTTTTGATTGGTTTCACCAGACAATTTTATACGCGATATATCGATTGAAACATATGTTTAAAGTTTTCTCGTATATTTCGTAATTGCAGATAATGACGAACTTTTTATATGAACTGTTTTACTTTTGCTTCTTTTTGCAACGACGAACCGATTAAATAATGATTATTGAAATCATCAATATTATATTAACCTACCAAAATGCATCTCTTTCAATTTTTTTTGGGAAGGAAAAAATTTTGTTTCCTAGACATCGTTATGTTAATTTATTAACAAGATTAAAAAAATTTCGTCATTGTGAATTTTTATCCTAAAAAAAGAAAACAAAAATTCTTTTCAGTATTCTATATTCACGATGTTTATACTCTCTTGTATCAAACAGATACACATATCAAAAATTCGAGAGATCATAATTAAAACGTTGTTTTCGATTGCCTGACAATCGTTGATATAAAGTGTTGGAAGATCGCCCAATTTTAGTCAACGAATTTTCCGCTAGTAAAGGAAAGAAAGATCTCCCCCCTCGTCCACAATCGCGACTTCTGGCAAGGATTTCCTCGCGGAACCCAAACTAATTTCGGCCCCGCCACGTGCTTCCTTCTTTGCTCCCTTCCTCCCCCTTTCCCTTCGCCGGAGAATTTATTAGCAGTCGTTATTTACCCCCTACGAATCTTCCGCTCGTATACAAATGATTTATGGCACGGTCGTTTCTGCGAATTCTCGCGCGATACGTGCTTTTTATACCGTTTCAATTTATCCCCTCGGCGACGACACCCTCGGAATCGGAAGACTCCGGGAGGAGTCGAGAAGTGGCTCGGCTATCGAAAATGGCCGGGCGTGGATCACATGCTCTTAATTGCGTTAAAAGCCATCCATCATCCCTGCGTTTTCCCCTTTTCTTCGTTTCGCGAACAAGATTTATAGAAGTGGCCTCCGCACGCAGCTTCTTCGGATATCGACGCCTTTCTGCAATAATGGAAAATTATAAATGGACGAATTAAAGGTTTTAAAATTATTGTATTGGAAGTTTTCACGGAGAAAGAAATTTTCTATGGAATTAAATCGCAATTAAAAATAATCGTACATATTCCGAAAAATACTTTGCAATCCTCGAGTGAGAATTTCAACTCGGTTATGAATGCAGATCTTTAAAGTTATATCGCAATAATATCTCGAGGCACATTGTTTTTTTTCCCCCCTTATTGACGTTTTCGCACACTTCGATGCGTGAATAATTGGTATGCTATTGTAGAAGAGATTCTCGGGGATCCGCGAACGATTTCCTGAACCGTTAGAAAAAATTTTCTGCACCCATACTGGAAAGGTCTCGGATCGCTCGATGGTCGATTGATTATGAATCGCGCGTTGCGAATCGTCTGGCAAATGGCATCGCGAAAGGAGGCTAGTGTATTTAGTACTTCGTGAGGCCATGAAACCGTAATGTCATGAATTTTTTTTTCTGCTAATTCTGTTCAATTATTGAATAAATTACTATTTATGATTCGTTTCCAAGTAATATTTATGAGATTACGATTAATTGGTTTCATTTATTCCATCAGAATTTTGTAAATTAAGATGAATTTGGGTAAAGTTATCGATAATAAGACAAGCGAATGCTTGATATGATACGTACGAGTAAAAATTTCACTAGATTTATCAAAAATCTTCATTATTATTTTTCAGGGGAGAAATATATTCACAAAAGAAATATTGTTATTAAATTCAGAAACACGGTTAAGTCGAACACGGTTGACGAGTGATGAGTCGCCATTTAGTCGAAGGAGGAGGACGGTCCTTCGAATAAAATTGCTAGACGTATAATCTGGTTGGAAGACATGAAATAATACAGGACGGGTACACAAACGAGGACAGTTAACTGCAAGCTGCAGCGAATTCCACAATTGCTCTTTTATCGTGATCTTCAGAGTACCGGGCAGAATTACTTTATTACAGGGCTCAATTTGCTTTCAATTTTCCAGAGTTGCTCGCATGAGATGTATGCGAATGCTCGAGTACGTAATCCTTTGCTCGAGCTCATTAAACCGTAATTTTGTTAGGCGAACGTTTTGTTGACAACCACACGCGAATTATAAAAAAAAAAAGAAAAAAATTGAGAAAGAAGTAACAATTTATTATTTATTTATTTTAATAATATAAAGATATTTATAAGAATCATAAATGATATTTATTCAATGATGATGTTATATTTTAATATATTGGATTATCTTGAATTTTCTAATTTAATTCAATAGGAATTTTTAATATTTTCATAGCATTATCTTTTTATTGAATTATTATAAAAAGATAATATTAAAATTTAACATTGAAAAATATAGAAGTACACGTTTTATTATATAATAAAAATAAGTTAAATTAACTTCATCAAAATTTGCATTGAATATCAAATACGATTTAACATACAATTACCAAAGTTTGAAAAAATTCGTTTCAAAAGAGTTAAAGCATACATAAAACATAAAAATATTTAGCTACGTGATAGAAAGTTGCAATGTCAGTATGCTCTTTGCAAGATGTCAGTGTGATTAAATGTCCATTCATCACACTAGAAGGATATAACTTTATTGCAAACACGATGAGGGAATTTGAAGAGGTTATGGTAGTTTATTTCAATTAACCATGTATCAGATCAACACGTAGCATAAACCATATAATTTTTTTAAAATTCATAAACTATTGTTTATGATTAATATTTGCTGAAAATTTGAAAATATCGATTAAATTTATTACTTAGTAAGAATACTTTTTTTTCTAGTCGTCTTTTATTTCTACCGAGGTTCATATCGTCGGTGATCGATAAAGCTAGTCTGAACATGCGAAGCTCAATAATGGTAAGCAATGTTGAATGGTCGTTGAATTATTTATATATAATTATAAAATGAACAAACGGCATTTATTAATATCGTGATATAACGGTATTTATTAGATTATTGTAAATGAAATAATTGAATTTTTAATAAAACATTTAATTTTCATAATTAAAATACAATTTATCTCTTATTTAGAAATTATTTTTTATTAAAAAAGTTTTATTAAAAAAAAATGTAATATTTGCAAGGTAACAAAATTTTTACTTTTTTTAAATATATTTATAACAATACGAACGTAAACATTTAATCATAAACAATTTTTATTGCGATTTCATTAAATTTAAACACGTTTAAGAAAAGCATGAATTCTATTTTGATCTATTACACGCTTTGATAAACAATCTGCCATTTTATAGTAAAACAATCGACAAAACGCCAATCATGTTATATTTGGTTAGCTTTGACCTATAAATTGATGTAAAATAAATGCTATTTAGCGATATACATTTGGCTAGTGGATGATTGAAAGATTTTATACATTTAAAATCGAATATCTTATTCGTGAAAATCTATAATTGTCAATAATCGATAAATCTAATCGTATTGTAGAAGAAAAAAATTAAAAAAAAAAAAGAAGAAAAAAATTAAAAAAAAAAAAACAATTTGATAACAACTTGATATTGAAGAATGTAATAGGCAAGTAACGAGTTTTTAATTATTGTAATTTTTCCAATGATCAATATTTCTAAATGTTGTAGAATAATAATAAGCAAGGATATAATAATTCTAAGATATAATAAATTATTAGTATTTAATTTTATTATAATTTCGATATTACAAAAATGTTTCAAATTATTTTTTTTTATAAAAATGTAGTTTCATAAAATTAAATAAAAACTCAGATAACTTTTTAAAGAATTTTTTTTTTAAATTAAATGTTTTTATTAAAATAATTGAGAGTTTAGGAGAAATTAATCATTAAATAGAATTATATATTGATATTCGATATTATTATTATTATTTATCATAATACACTTACTTAATATATCTTACCATATATTATAAAACAATTTTATAATTTATAATTAGCATAATAAGTACAATTGATCTATTCAGACATCAGAATCTTTGGCCTCTGCGAATAAATTTGTGTGATTTCTATATCATCCATGTCAGCATACAATTTCAAAATAGGATATTATATTAAAATTTTATGGATAATAAAATTTTTTAAACAATAACTCATCTATTTAATTAAACAGAGATCTTTGCCATCTTTATTCGTTACTTTAGTTTTATTTAAAAGCATTTAACCTATAAATTTTGATCGAACATTTATTTTAAAAGAATAAAAAATTTTTGCTGATATCGAGTTATATTCAAAAAAAGAAGAAGAAAGAAATCAAACCTCTCAAATAATGAATAACATTATTGAATAATATTCGATGAGAATGATCGTGTATATTTGGCGGCACGTGCGTCCATTTGCAATCGAAACGCCATGATTGAATGGGGCGAGCCACGAGTTTGTCGAAAACGGCTAAAAGCTGGTTATAGATAATCATAGATAGACACGAAAATTCGTGGTTCGTCACGACAACGACGACGACGACGACGACGACGACGACGACGACAACGACGGCGACGGCGGCGGCGACCGACGCGACAAGCGTCCTTGCTCCAACCACTCGCGCTACTACCGATGACGTAATCGTCGCGATACCCCGCAATCTTGGCGCCGCGGTAAACTCGTAATATCTATTTTTATCTGGTAGAAACAGGGGCCCCGCTCTGTCTCTTTCCCCTTGCGCACAGCCACGCTAGAACGTACTCTTCGACACACCCGTGTTTCACAGCTCTCTTCTTCCTGACTCTTAACCTCTAAATTCAGCCTCCGCGCGAAATGACCAGTTTCTCGAACTCGACATGGTCTACCATCTTTCGTTATCTTTCTTCATTTTTAAAATTCATTTTATTTTCTTTTTATCGTCTTGTATAAATTCTTATTTTATTAAACATTGATTCAAATTTCCCGAAATGATGAAAAATTGCTAAATTCAATTGAAATTGTACAGTAACAATTATATGAAATATTACCTACTGCTGAGAAGTTAGCGATAAGTTGAAGTTCGCGAATCCGTTGAAAGATGGCGTAAACACGTTTTGATCGGGAACAGGTTAGGGTAGGTTCGGACGCCAATGTCGTGGCGACACGTTAATTATAGCAAAAAGTTACGATCGATTTATTGGTCAAGTCGTTTATCCTCCGTCTGTGTTTTGCATATTTAAAAGCGTTTTCGATGTTCCTTTTTAAGACTGTCTGATAAAACGGCGCCAATCAAGTCCACCTGTAATACGTTTTATCTGCCCCAGAATACTCTATATCACATGAATGTTGACCAGTGTTATTAATCATCGGTTAAAACGAAGAAAAGATATTAGTTGAATAATTTATGATTTAGTAAATTTTTATATTGGCTAAATCGAATATTAGCACCCGATATGTTCTTTGCAATAATTTTTATTTCTTGTATGAATAAAAAATAAATTAGTATTTTCGTTAAGAAAGATATCATGAAATTATTTTTCATTTTATTGCAACGAATTAATTAGTTTTTTTTTTCTTATACTTTGTTTCTATTGTAGTATTTTAAAATCAAAAAAATCTACTTTTTATCCGAAAAAATATTATTTTTGTATCTTTTTTAAAATTATAGTATTGCTTATTGCTTTGTTGGAAAATTTTATCATTTTGACAAATTGAAAATATTATCGTTCGTTATATCCTATTCCGTAAATATGTGTAACTTTTCATTTTCTGCGTCGTAGCAGATTCTTTTTCCTTTCTCCGTCTACTCTCTTGTCTACTCTCGAATCTGGCGCCGTCGTCTTCCCCACGACGGTTGGCGAGACGCGTGGGACTTTCCGGCGACAAGTCCTTTATGATACCGCTTGTACGCCCGCAGCCTCTCACCGAGTGAACACTTTTACTGAGAAAGAAAGACTCCTCGTTAATGACAGATCTCATCTTGTTTCGAGGCATGTCTGTATCGCGTTTCATGGAAGTTCTTCATAAAAACGACAGATTAAATTCTTTGATGCCCACGCTATCGAGAACTTTCAATTAACAAACTTATAGTCGTTGAATTTAAGTTCTTTCTTTTTATAAAAAGGAATTAAAATAAAATAATCGTTATTAAAATTATATGCTATGCTATATTTATGCTATGTATATACTATATTATGCAAATGCATTTGATTTGCTATATTATAAAAGAAGTTTACAATCATACAATTTCTAACATTTTATTCTTAATAAATCCTAAAAAAGATAAAATTAAGAAGGTGGTGTATTTTTGTTACTTGTATTTCATATATTTATTAAGAAGATTTATTAAGAATTATGATATCAATAACAATTGTAATTTAAAATAATATTTATGTATTGCAGGTGAAACAGGACAAAAAGAATGGTGTACATTAGCATATTGGGAATTGGGTGGTAGAGTAGGTCGTCTATATCCTGTAGAACCTTCAACAGTAAATGTTTTTGATTCCCTCCATGATGGTGATGGGCTTTGCTTAGCAACACTGGCTGAAAATCATATTGCACCACCTGCAGTCCAAAGAACAAGAAGCAAAATTGGTCTTGGTAAGATTTCTTTTCATGTAGTAGAAACATATATATTTTAGTATATTTTAGTAAAAGTATGAAATAATTTAATGACATTTATTTACATACATTATCAATAAAATTAATGAACATAAAATTATCAAAGAAAAAATATTATTGAAGATAAAAAATGTCAATTACTTATTTGTAGGTTTAATGCTTAGTCAAGAAGCAGATGGTGTGTGGGCGTATAACAGATCTGAGAGCCCAATCTTTGTGAATTCACCTACTCTGGATGATCCAGAGTCTAGAACACTACTTGTCTATCGTGTGCCTCCAGGCTTTTGTCTGAATATCTTTGATCGTACCAAAATTCTACAGCTTCCATATGGTAATGGTACCACAAGAACAAGCAATCAGGCTTCAGGCTTTGCCTCTGGTCCTGTTGATATCAACTCCGTCCGTATCAGCTTCGCCAAAGGCTGGGGACCTAAGTACTCAAGACAGGAAGTCACCTCTTGTCCATGTTGGCTCGAAGTACTCCTAGCACCATGCAGGTGATCCCTACAACTTATTATGAAGGTACACAGTCTCGTCCGTTTGCGCCTCTTCTTCCTCCTCGTCGTCCTCCAAGAGGACCGATCTGTGAAACTGACGCAGCAGCGACGAAGCTCCGTCCTAAAGGCTGCCAACGGATACTCATACGACGTGGATCGCCGCCAGCAGTCTTACCAAAGTATGCCGCCATACATCCAGGAACAGCGTCGTTTTATTAACAGAAAAACGAGAATCATTTGACAAAAACGTTTTATATTCTTGTGCCTATGAACGGAAGACACACAGTTTATACGTGGTACTCGATTTTCATTTACCCTAAAACTTGACTACATTATATCACATATTCTTTTTGATTGGTCAATAATATTGTTGTACTTTCTTGATAATGTTAAATGAGATTTCATAAAAAGTGAAGCGGTAATTTCCGCTAGGTCTAGTCAGTGGTATTTAATGTTTTTAAGCTTGATGTTAATGTGTCTTGCATTAAGAATATTATAATATAAACAACATTAACTGAAATCATGGAAAGTGCAAGAGTAAAATTGATCAATAATGTTGCTCTTTTTTTATGGTATTGATCATAAGTTTAATGTCTGTACTGTCTGGCCATGTCCTCGTTTATGATTAATCATTGTACTGCAAGGAAGCAGAAACTTGGGCTTCCGGTAAGGTCTAGTCAATGGTGTTTGAGAATATGGAAAACTCGTTGGTTACATGGATTAAAAATCCATTTAAATTATCAAGAAACGAGAACACTGCCAACAGAATCAAAGGAAGTACTTAGTGTTTTATGTTACCTTTAAAAAGACTTTTACTTTAATGATTAAAATAAAAAATAATTTGTAATATAAATTTCCTGCTTTTACATTGAATTTAATCAAATACGAGGAAAGATTTGTTAGTTGAAAGATATAAAAAAATTTGCTCGATTTAGAAATATCTTCGTCAATTTATTACTTATCCAATTAATTATTTTCTGTCAATAATTCTGTCAATAATTCTGTCAAAGATTTTTATTAATCGATGCTGCAATGAGAAACTTACAAAACTTTTCTCAAGTTCTTTAATTTTCTATGCTGTAAGTCGGTATTTCAACTTTTATTGAATTATAATAATTTTATAATGACTTTTCATGGACATTCAAATGTCGTGTACCACAATTACTGTAGATGTCTCCGATCGCCGTTCGGTGCTGTACATACGTATATGTACATACACTGTGCCTTCCCAGCTTCCTTTGTGGTGCAATGCACAAGTGATAGAACGAATGCATGTGTGCGTGTATCTAAGAAAAGTGAGAGAAAATGAGAGAATTCTGCGTGCCAGCTACGTTTCGCACCAAAATGCCCGAGAGCTTCGTACTACAGTAATACGATACTGTGATAAAAGTTCGAACCAGGTCTCTTTTTCCTTCCTTTTTTTCGAACGCGTTTATGAAGCACCGACGATAAAAGAAAAGCAATCAATTTGTTAAAAATGTGTATAATGTATGCAAAGAGACAAACACATGCTTAATAAACAATAGTCCATAGACTTGAATCTAGAAGAAATGTTGAATTTATATAAAAGTACTGTTTTCTCGGTTAATTTTGTACAGTTTTGAAAGATATGACGAAATTAGTGTAAGTGAGTTTTACAAATTTTATCGCGAAAGTCTTCATTAAGATCTGCCTCCAAATCCAAATACGTATATCAGCGTGAAAGAAAGGAACAACACATGCAGGTTAGCGGTTTGCGCATAGCAAAAGTAAAAAATGTGACTGTGAGAGAAAGAAATGCATGTACAGTTCGGAACGATGATGTTATTATACGTGCATACAATGTAACATGTACCACCAGTCATACGTATTCATCCATACGCATACGCAATACAAGCATCTATAAAACACAATTGACTGATCGAATAGTTTTTTTTTTTTCGAGCTATTAGTTATTTTTTTTTTTTTTTTTTTTTTGTACAACCGCTTTTATCGATATAAAAGCGGAAACATGGATTGTAATCTATTGCGATACGATTCATGTGACACGCCGAACGATATATTGTGATGCGTATATTGTCGCTTAAATGTTATATATTAATGTGTATACATATGTATACAAAAATGTTTATAGGTAGCTAGTTATATCTATTGCAATGAATAGTGATTCTTAGATCTATATATGAAGTTAGAAAGTTGGCACTCTTAGAATTACATGATATCTATAACATCGTTTTACGAAGTATCGTTGAACAAACAATGTTAACCTCGAAAATACTTTTGAAACGATTGTAATTATGGAAATGTATTCTTGGAACGCTTTATATATAATCATAACATATATTGATCTAAGAATCACTGATAAAAAGAATTTTTTGTCGAAAAGTCGTCTATTTCGGACAGCTACGTTGCTTTTTATAGTTTTTTTTTTCTAACTTGCTGTTATAGTCGAGGTTGGCTCATCGCTGGAATTGAACCAAACGCGTGTGGTCAGTCTGAAAACGATTTTTCGAAATGATCTTCGTAAACGCGGAGCGCAACACGACGATCCATGTAATTTGTATAAATATTTTATTTCCTTTCGTAAAAATTCGATTAAAAATAAGTTTACTTATTTTTGAATTATATAATCTCCATTTTTGCAAATCAGAAAACAGGTATTCTACGTATAATTCGTGAAATTTTTTTTTTTTTTTTGTTATAACAGGCGAAGACAAAAAATTTGGTTGTGTCTGTTCATAATTATTACCGAGACATAGTTTCCATAAACATTATGCCAGAAAGGATGTATAGCTAACGGTGTACTTAACGATATTTTGTAATTAAACGTATGCAAATTTAAACTTTGCTAGACCCAGTCGTAATCATAGTCTTGTTAAAATTAATTGACAATTGTTAAAAAGAAAAAAACATTTCGACGGACGAAATATTTATTCGTACTCTTCTCAGAACAAATAAAATGATTAGTTTATATATAAAAAAAGAAAAAAGTAGAATCCTTTGACACCTATATCTCGATTTAATGAAAAATCGATTGTTCTTCAAAAATAATCTCATTTCACATCATTCATTTTTCACTTGTTGTTAATAAATATTTTGTATAAAAATTGTTTATTATATACTGTATAAAATAACATCTTGAATAAGACAATCGTTTAAACGTATTTTCTTGGATAAATTAATTTAGCAACATGAACGATGTTAAGTATTTTTAAATATACTGAGCATATTTAAAAATTATACCTCTTTAAAACAAATAAAATTTGAAATATTTTGTATAGTTATGATCCATTACAGTGGTAAAACAGTTTCAAAGTGAGAGTTTACAAGAAATTTTTCTTTTCTTATTATATCTTTTCGTTTTATTATATTATCTTCATTCTGTTCTGTTCTATTTTATATTTAATATCTCTTTCGTATTCCTTTTCGCGAAATCAGCTGATCATATATTTACATAACAAAATATAATGAGGTTAGTGTTAGTGTTATGAAAATTATGTTTGGTCATCTATCATCGGTAGATTCAACGAGTGGCATTCAACTAATTTCGTAAGTATTATTGAAATTTTGAAGACATATACATTATATTATTTATTTATTTTTTTGGTTTAATATATAAATTTTATTATTTTTTTGGAATTAATTTTTATATCAATTGTGTATCACATTAATATTAAAATTTTATTTTACCAAATCAATTATTGAATTATATCAAATTGGTGCCAAAAGTTTCCAGCCAAATTATAAATCTATTTTAAAAAAAGTAATAATAAAAAAAATTTCTTTTATGAAAAATTTGATAATACAAGTTTTATAAATCATTTTATTAAGTTACATTATTGTGTTTATTATTTTATTTTTTCAAAAATTCATTATTTCATTAATGTTCAATAATATTACACTGTAATTGGAAACTTCTAGCAACATTATATATTGTGGTTTATATACTTTCATGAATATTGAAATGTGATTCATATATTATATTAAAAATTCATATACATCAATTGGAATTCAAATTTCAAATTTCAAATTTTTAAACTTGATAATATTTTTGATTTTTATTTTTATTAAAATTTTTGTTTTAATTAAATTTCTTTTGCAAATTATATATTTTGTGTCCTTTAAAAGTTTTTTTCTATCATAAATAATAAAGTTTTAAAAATTTTTTAAATAATGAGATTTTCCATTGTTTAATAATTTTAATTTATTAAATTCAAGTTCTACGTAAAATGTACTTATGAAGTTCCTCGTAGCTTTGTAATCTACGTAAAGCAATATATGAATTTAATGAAACATTAATAAATATTTAATTAACAAATAAGATAATGTATTTTGATGTGAAGTATAAAATTTTAAAATTAACTGCCATGCTACTCGTATTTGACCAGTTTATTTCATGTTTGAAAAAAATCGAAATATTAGAAAGAAATTTTTAATATTTCAATTATATAATAGTAACTATTAAAATATTAATAAATTGATTTGTATAATGCTATATAGTGATAGATTGAAAATAAAAATAAAGGAATACTTTATAAGTAGTTGCAGGTACAATTATACAAATATGTAAGTAATTTTATGTAATTTTTCTTAAAGGCAGACATGCATAGTGGGCCAAAAATCATGATGCAGTGAACAAATGGGATAAATTCAAAGAAAGAAAAAGATAAAAAAAGAAAAAAAAAGAAAAAATATAATTCAAAAATTGAATTTTAGAGATACATTATACATTTGATTAATAATAAAAAAATAAGAAAATTATCCTGTTTTTCATTGTACCAGGATTTCAAAATAAATATTCAATCCTGTATTCAAAAGATGGAAGTTCTTCATTTATCCGCAGGAATTATCTGTGAAATATAGTGCCTTTCTAGCCACTTACAGTTAGAGCGAAAAATTATTAATAATGTAACACGCATAGTGCGACGATTAATAATTATTAAAAGCACTTTGCGTCTTTTCAATGATATTGTAAAATCTAAAAATAAATATTGAATATTGCTATTTACTCTTTGCTTTAGCGAATAATTTTCATGCAAGGCAAAGTACTATTCTTTGTCTTCCTGCTTATAATTAAAAAAATTACAAAAACGCTGAAGATCAAACAAAGTGTTCGAAAAAGGAATCATATTAGATTTTATGCAACCATTTGATAGAAGTTCTGTCAAAATTTAAAAATCTTTGATAACATATTTAGAAAATTTAAAAAATACAAATTTTACATTACACAGTTCGAAATGATTAAGAAATTGACGAATAATAATTTTTAATACAATTATATAAACAATTTTTTTTACATTTTTAATAACTGAAAAATTAATAGTATTTACATCATTTGAATAGAATACATTTTTTGCTACAATGTAATTTTTTGATCGTTTCGAGCAATATATAGCAATTAGTACTGCAATTAACAATACATATTAACAATACAAATTTAAATGAGCTTTGTGCTCTTTTCTTTTCTTAAAATAAACTCGATCATACAATAATTCTAGTGCCTTACACGAGAAGTCTTTTATTTCGAAAGAAATAGCTGCAACAAATAAAGTCTTTTTTGTAATTAAAGTCACTATCACAATAATAATGCAAAATTTTTTTTCAATAAATTTCAGAACTTAAAAAATTTACTTAAAATTAGCAATACAATAGCGTCTTTCTAGTCAATATATAATAATTTCGGAAATCCCTAATATTAGGATATTTATTCATAAATAAATGTGATCACTGATTTTAATTAAAAGAAATAAATTATTTGGAAGAGTCTCCGGGAAATAATGAATAATAATTAATGTTAAATTTCACAATTAAAATTTTATATATATTCAATCAAAATAATTATTCAAAGCATGCAGCAATAATTTATTTAAATCAATAATTATGTATTATATTTTAGTATTCTTTCATGAAAAATTTAAAAATCTGCAACAAAATTTAATATTTTAAGAAATTTATATTTTTGAAAAGACTCTTCAAATTTAATTTAGATTAAAAATTGATTACGTAAAAAAATTAAGAATGAAAAGATAATTCTTGAGTGATTTTTCGAATAAAAACATTTGTGCATTTGATAAAGAGGAAAAAAGATTTTGTAAATAATTTTGCTTTGCTTTATCAATAATTTTTTGCTTCACGAATCTCATTGCGATAATTCTATTATAATTAAGATAAGGTGTATAATACACAATGTAAATAAGAAATAACAATAGGTCCAAATAATTAACTAACATTTAATTAAAAAACCTTGAATGATGAAGATTTTAATTGATAAATCGAACCAAGATTATATTGAAAATATTATTATCGATGAAAATATGGAACTTTGCAATAATTATGGAATGAAAATTCAAGGTTTTTACTAAAATAATTTCAATTGTGTCTTACTTAATGCTACGATGTAAAAAGCATAATGTACATATATTTCCATATATTTGTTGTCTGTGTAAAAGAAATATTTAACAGATTGTTAAAAAGAACATAAAGTATTATTTAAAATGATACAACGCAAACTTATTGATATTGAGGCAAATGACATAGATTACGACGCATTACATTTTTAATGGCAATTTAATGTTTTTTGAAATATTTTAACGGAATTGAAAATCACATAATAGAATAAAATGTCTTTAATATATGTATAAAACTTTTAAAAAATCATCAAATTATGAACATTTTACAATTTTCCTTTAATCAATGGAAAGATCGATAAAGTGATATAAATATTGTACATAGATACGACAAATGCGTCTTGGAACATTTATGAAGCGTTTAAATGTAAATGTAAAAAAGTAATAAAAAAAGTGTTCTAAAATATGCAGTATTGCATATATAAAAATGTGATTTCTTCGCAAATCATCCCGAAATTTTATAATAAAAATTGTTTCACCACAGATGAAAAATTTCACTACATATTATTTTTTTTTTTCTAGAAGAAATCACTTCAATTTAATGCAAACTATTTATTTTGGAACATTCTGTATAGATATACGATTGCGCCGATGACCAGCAATGTTATTATTACTTACAAATAAAAGAGGTAGTAACAAGAACTATAATTAGTAGATATGTAATAAAGAGTAATAAAAATATTGATTAAGAGCGGCAGTGTAAAAAATATAAACAATGATATTATAGTCACCTCTTCTGAGAACTCGTATTAATGCTATTTTCAATATGTAATTGTATTTAGTACTGGGCAGAATAATCATATTTATGGCGACGATTATGTATACCGAAATGCTACAAAGTTCTCGCCTTTCATTTTTACAAAAGAAAGAAATATATGAAGCTGCAAATTTTTACGTGACTTCGTTACTTACTTCACCTTTCAACGATTGAAAATAATATAATTAACAATAACATATATGTTAAAATTACAATTTTTTTCTTAGGAACAATGCATTATTTTGTTTTTTTATTTTGTGATATAAATATATCATAAGGTAAGTATATAGGAAAATTGGAAGAATGATATAAAGACAACAAAAAATAATTTGTTTAAAAAATTTTTTTATCCTTTTGTATGTATAATTTGAATTTTTTCATTTATTTATACAATACATTCGTATTTACACGATCAAAAAATATTTTACATATCTGATTTATGCATCTGTATCACGCATACGTACAATAATATTTCATTTACAAAACAAATAGGTTTTAGAAAATAATTATAAATTTTTTATAACGAAAATTTCGAATTTAAAAATTTAGATTTAAATAAGAATTTTAAATTCCTATTAGATATATTAAAAAAATCCTATTATAAATTTATAAAAAAAAAATAAAATTGTATTCGTTAAATTATAAAATTGATATTTAATTAAAATTTATAAATTAATATTTATCTCATTTTTGAAATAAATAGTTTTCATTTTTTTCAGTTAGAACATTTGTAAATTTTTAAAATATTTATAAGAAATTAAAAATTTTTAATAGAATAATTTTTATATCTTATATAGAAATGGTCATAAATGATTTAAGATATATTATAATACTAACAAATAATATAATTATAAACATATTTATGCAAAAATTTATGATATTATCTAATACTTAATAATGAATTGATAAAATACTATTCATGGTCTAATTCACATGATTATTTACATACATATATATATATAATAATGTAAATAATGTTCATGAATATAAATTGTGAACTTCTATATGAATTCAAGGAAAGACAATTCAATGCTATCTTTCATAAAATAGCCATTATTTATTTTTTTTATATAAACTGTCTTTCATTGATGTTTATAAAAATACTGACTTTTTGAATGATATAATTTATTAATAAAATATGGAATGATTAAATGTCATACGTTGTAATAAGCGTAATCTCTATTCTCGTTTCTTCTGCGTTCTCCTACTCGGAAAATATTCAACTTCTTTTCTTCGACAGAAGCAGTGCTAATAATCCTCCAACTGAAAATTAATCGAATTAATTAATTAATTGTGTTGAATTACCATTTTTCATGAATGTGTAAGTGCATTAAAAGTTTTAAAAGCTTAAGAGATTATACATGGAAAAATGCAAAAAAATTTTATTTTTCACAAATTTATTGTTATCGACGTTAACGAGTAAAATAATGAAATAATTAAAGAAAAACTTACAGATCACTATGCTACCGACTAAAAAGATTGGAACCTCGCAACTGATATCGAGCAACATTCCAAAAGTTAAATTACTAGCTATGGCGCCGATTCTTCCGAAACAGGTCATCATACAAATCGCAACGGCGCCTACATGCGTTGGAAATATGTCAACTACTATACTGCTAATGACGAAATTCGCTGTGCCTATCATCAACGAGAACATGCAGCTCACCATGAGAATTTGCAGGGAAGATTGGACAAAATATATGGCAAAACCGAAAATACCAGCCAACAACATGGTTGTTACTACAAAAAGAATTTATTGAGACGTTAATATATATATATATATATATATATATATATAGAAATATTAAAAATTATTTTATTTTCATTAAATAGGTTTAAAGTTACCTGGAATCGTTCGCCGACCAACACGGTTTGCCAAAAAACCGGACATGATGTTGCCCAATAAGCAAAATGCGTTAATCGTCAATGAATTGATAAAAACCATTTGATCCATATTAGGAGAACAATTATCCACGTCGGTTGAATTAATTAAAATGTTTTTCACAGTTTGTTGATCGGTCTCGTGGATCAATTTACACACGCTTACACTTTGTTCCGGAAATAATTTATGATAATTTTCGAAACGATTAAACAATTCTGGCAACCATAAACCGAATCCATAATAACTGTAAAGAATAATTATATTAATAATTAGATAAAATAAATTGATCAAAAAAGAAAAGTATATATAAGAGATATTTTCATTAATTAAAACATATTAAAATTATATATAAAATATTTATTATTCATACACATATGTTATAGTTGTTAGTAAACTTAGAATTTAATTAAGACATGACAAGATTGTATCTGTAAGAAGAACTGAATATGATTTATGAATAACTTACCCGAACATATTTGCGAAGTAAATGGTCCAACAGAGAAGCGCATATTTCAAAAGTGGTGGTGATGCAAGCGAACGTGCTTGTTGCCAAATATTTTTTAATAATTCCATTAATATTCTAGACGCGGAGAATGATCTTTTACGATTATTAATATTCAATGTATCGTCAGATAATAAGATTTTTATCTGTAATATGCACGAACAAATATACATCATTAATAATCATATTTAAAATTTATTTTCATAACTTGATACTTTATATATATCAATCTTAAGCAAGATCGAAAGTATATGAATTAATACACTTTATAACTTTTAAATTTTATCGATGACATTTTCTTTTCTTTTTTTTTTTTATTAATATTTATTATACGTTATATTATGCTTACCGGATATTCATCCTCGTCACAACCACTGTTTATCGCGTAGATTTTTCGTAAAATCGTCAATGCTTCCTCCGTTTTTCCCTGGGAGACCAAAAATTTTGGGCTCTCGGGATATCTGCTTGCGACAAAAGCTACCATTAGCGTTGGTATTCCAATAACGGCCAAGAAAAGTCGCCAAGAATTATATAATATTCCGTTGAATTGAAAGGACATTGGCAGCGGTATAATGATCCAGGCCAAACCTAATAAATCGAAATTGGAAATCTTGTTTACCATTTTAACAATATTTATGCTTATTATTTTATTTTAATTAAACATTATTGTGAGATCATAATAAAAAATTTATCAATCTTATATCTTTTAATTATATAATAATCAATCTTGTATCTTTCAATTATATTTAAAAAGTTATTGATAAATAAATTTGATGTTAAACTTTTAAAACGAGATATAATTGATATAATTTTTAATAAATAAAAAACGATGATAATTTTATTAAGAAGATAAAGAAAAATTTACCGGGTAATATTAACCATGATAGAGTCCAAAAGAATCCAACGTAACAAATAGCTTTTGCTCTTTGTTTTTGCGCATGAAACTCGCCAAGATACGTATAGACTAGAGATCCAGGAGCACCGATACTGAGATGAAAAAAATAATTGTTAAAAAAAAAATGAATAATTCATGTATTATGTATAATATCATGAATAAAAAAAAAATGACTGTAACGAAGCATGTAATAAACTTACAAAAATCCATTGAGACCTCTGAAAATTAACAGCACTTTAAAACTTTGAGAGAAACTTCCTCCAATTGATAAAATACTGTCGCTTAATAAAGTAAGGAGAAGAATATATCTCCTTCCGTAGGCATCTGCGAATATTCCCCAGAAAAGGGAACTTATAACTCCTCCTAATAAAAGAAAATGTTACAATGTTAAAAATATATATTACAATATACAATATATTTAAGTATTAATAAATATTGAATAAATATTAAGTATTTCAATAATTTACTGTTTAATTTATATTGTTTCTTAATTTTTTCTTAATCTTGTGTATATTATTTAAAAAGATATAATAAGATTAACTTAACTTAACTTATTTCTTACTATTATTTTTTTATTTTTAATATTTTGAACAATAATAAAATTTATCTTCTATGGATACTTTTATACTTTTTAAGGGAAAAACTAATCAACTTTAATCGCACAAGTTACGAGTAGGATGTTATATAAAAAGTGCTCCTCAACTTTCTTAATGAAATAAGTGCTATCAAACGTGTCTAACATATTGCAATAAATGTGCACAGACAATTGGTTATAGTAATGTTTTTGTTATTTTCAAGATATAATTTATTTTTTTTTTTTCGTGATTTTTCTTCGTATTTAATATAATTTTATGTTAAATCTCTGTAAATTCTTAGATAGACAGATACACTTTACCTAAGAGAAAGGAGACGTTCAGAAGACCTTTTTGTTCAGAAGTCAAATTAAGATCACATTCTGCGGATGGCAAGATATATGCGTTTATACCGTTTTGGCAACCAACACAGAGGAACATTGCTCCGCAGAGAAGTAGAAAGCCATAGTGAAATCTTCCGTACCCTAAAATTATATATAAAAATATTATAAAGAGATACAATAGCATAGGTAGAAATTTTATTATTCCATTATTTACATTGTACAGTTAATTTATTACTTAAGTGCTTAAGAAATAACGGCAAAGATAATATAAATTTTGTTTTCAAACGATAATCTTTGCATAAATTATTTCAAGTACTATTGCAGCCAAATTTAAGGGTTCAAGAAATAACAATGGAATCATAGTCGTATACTTAAACTTTTATGAGGTTCTGGAAGATTTTTAAGTAGCGAAAATAATGGGACAAATTTTGTCCTATTCTTGTCCTAAATAGTAATCGCAGGTAATAATCTTCAAAAAGAATGGTTCGATATCCAATCAAATGTCGACTTTTAATTTTGCCATTTTGCTTTCTCCCATAAATTTTGACTTTGAGAAATTGATAATTCATAACGAATCAAAGATAAAAGTTGGAATAGAATAAAAAATTGTTCATAAAATTATTCATAAATAATTCTCATCTATATGATAGATGATACAACATTAATTCTTACCGCACATTTTGATTGCTTTTTCAAAATCTGCAGCTCCTTCTTTGCCTCCATTATTCTCTGAAAAAGAATAACCAGATGTTAGATGTATTTATATATAATAAATTTAATTTTTGTTGCTTTTTTTTTTTTTATTCTTTCAATATAAATTAATTGAATGCACAAAGTTTTGAAATTAAAAGTAATACATTTACTCGTTATGGCTAATAAATATATTCTTTGAAAATATCGAGGACATGTGTTTCATGTCATTGTTATAGTAATCATTTTCATAATAACGTTACATAAACTTACAATTTATTATTATGTGAAATAATTTTATGATCTTGAAAATTTCTTAAAATTCACTGGTTTTTTAAATTCACAAAACTCAATATTTAATAATTATATATGTATTATTGTATTTCATTAATTGATTATTTATATCAATTATTCATAACATATAATAATTATGTAATAATTGATTTCTCTTACGAATCATGATAACACTATATTGTTAATTGTATAAGTTAAAATATTATAGTCTCTCGAATTCTCGACATTCTAGGGTCGTTTTTAATTACTATTAGCACAATCAAGATAGTGACACCGGCAATTAATGGTAAATGCAGTAAGTGAAGTTTATTGAATTTGTCTTTACAAAAGATCGGTATAACTTTAATTATAAAAGTATCCGTAAAAAGGAAGAATAACGTGTAATTTATTACAAATTGTTATTACAAATCAATTTTTAAAAAATAATCTAAAATAAATCAAAATACTTTTATCATAACATAATAACATAAAATTCACATTTTACGTAAATTCATCGAGATAAATATATAAACAGATCAATGAGATTATGTTATATTCAATATTACGTATTTAATATACAATGAATCATAAAAATAATCATAAACAAATTATCCAAAATAATAGTATGATCCCTTGCTTAGAAATCGAGCCAAATATCAGAAATAAAAATATGTGCACATTTAATAAGATACAATCTTGATAAATAATTAGCAAGTAATATCAAATATCTATAAGTTTATTCTGTGTATTATAAATAATTTTTTAATTATTTTTATTTTACTTGAAATTTGATATTTCGATCGATGAAAGGATAATATATTATTGAATTTATTACAAAAGAATATTATCAACTTAGATTAGCTCAGGGCGTTGGCATAATCGCGCCTGCTTTTCCATTCATTTAAATTTCTATTTACTCGTGCTTTTCTATACGAGACGAATCATTTACATTACAATATGTCTAAATAATAAAATTGTGTCTAAATATAAAATTTCATCTCGCAAACATTTAATTTGAATTGAAAAATGGACGACATGATTCGGTTAGGATTTCCATATAAAAAGATTCTTTAATTGCTTTGTTGTGACAACAATAATAATAAGTCACGTTGCAAATCATGTAAAAACAATGATTTCGATCTCTGTCACGAAAATGAATACGAGCATCCGTTTATCATGAATTGATGATCAATTGTGATTTCATTAAGATAACTAAGATTATTACATAGATTATTATAAATTGTAATATTTACACAGAAAAAAATTTTGAGAAATTAATATTAAATTATTCTTAGAATTCTTATAATTATTTTTTCTAATTTATAAATTTTTTTTATGTTTAAATAGGAAAATATGCTTTTTTCTGTATTAATGAGATTTAAAGAAAATTGATGATGTATAATAATAAAATTAAAAATAAAAAAGAAAAGAATATTATTAAAAATATTTTGAAGAAATATTTAGAATTATAAATTAATTTAGTTCGAAAAATTGATATTATTGATTGATTTGAATATTAAGTAAAACATTCGAGAAATGTGTTCCTTTATTCGTGTATTCTTTAAATAAATATCAATTATATAATTTAAAATCGAATTAACGAAATAATGTTAATCGTTTGATTACTGACATTAACAATATGTAAAAATGTAATTAAACAAACAATTAATATTTCATCCATTATAAAACTATTGTAGAAGATAAATTATGCAGATCCGTTGTACATATTTATTAAACAAACAATGTTCGAACCGAAATTGCGATAACAAAGATGAAAGGAAGTAATTATCGTAACCTAGAGAATAATTATTTTCATGATGTTTCATTCGATCGTTCTTCTATATGGGTATATAATCGTATATAATCGTTTTTCTATACTGACATAAAAATGTTTTCATGAACAGAAACCAATTTGATTTTTTTAAGAAAATGAAATATAAAATGATGACATATGTGTACGTGCTCGTGTCAATTTTTAACACACATCATATTTATATTTGAATAAAATTAGTAATAAAAGTACACGAATAGTAAATAATAATAATGATAATAAAAAATTCAATTTTATTGATAAATTATTTCACAGTTTCTGAACTGATAAAAGTGAATTATAAAAATATATATATATATATATATATAAATTTATTAAAATAGTTATAATTTTTGCCATTATAATTTAATGTAATGTAACAGTCAATAAACTCGCACGATTCCGATAACATTTCCATCAACGAAACACGTACGAAAATGTCGTTGACGTAGAAAAAAGACAATTGGATCATTGACGTAGAAAATCGCAAGGTATATCGCAAGATGCAATACATCTAATATGATTGTTTTTTTTTTAATTCGATTATCATTGTATCATTGGATTGTTTAATAATAATATGCATGAAGACGAAATTGACGTAAAAGGACACTATATTTTTAAAAAGCACGTTCACACATATTTTTCGTCATTATTGGGCGAATTCGCTGAGACACAATTTTTTGATCGAGACGCGTTTGGCAATTTCGAATGCATCAATAAAACTGAATAAAATTAGGTCGATCAAAATTTATTCTTTATAAAAAAAAAAAAAAAAAAAAAAAAAAAAAAAAAGAAAGAAAAAAAAATTACGGACCTCTTGATGAAATAATTTTGTAAGTAATCTTATGCAATTTATAAATCATATCACAAGAACAATAAAATTTTAATATCGATATATGTTTAATGGGAAGTTCTCGTCAATATGTTTAATGAAACTTTTTGATATACCATTATGTTATTTCTAGATAAGATCTTTATTTCATTATTTATTAATGAGTATATTATTTTTATTAAATGAAAAGATAGAATTAATTAATTGTAAATGTTTTTACGTGCTTTAAGTAATTTTCTTTCTTCAATTGGATATACATTATTATTATTACTTGGTCCATTTTTAATATCTTTATACCTTCACGTTACTTGAAAGAGTTATACAGATAATAGATATTTTTTTTTAAACGAACTATTCGACTTGTATAATTAAATTTGATGAAATTGCAAATTTTGAACACAAATTAATCCGGTCACATTTACCCTATAATGATTTGAATAATTTTCAAAATATATGACATATTCAAATTAATTGATATTTTAAATGTAAATAAACATGGTGAAATCCTATGATAAATGTTTAGATTTACGACATCTTACAAATAATATTAATTTTTCAATTAATGATCTCAATATTATTAATATGATATTATTCATTCGAAGAATGAATAAAGATATTTTTTTATATATATGAATAAAAATTGTTATTTGTAAAGTAAATTTCAATTATTAATTTTTAGAAAAGAAAAATAATTCAAAAACTTATTCTTCAAAACAACTTCTATATAATTTTTTGTTTTGATTTTGATACTTCTTACAATACGTTACGAATATATTGGCTTAGCTCCAATAAAATACATATAAACTAGAATTGAAAATGACTCCTAAGTTCTAATTAAATCTAAAAATATCATTTCGTTATGTGTTGAAAGAAAGAAATATATAATTGATGAATGAAACCACTGCTTTCGCGTAATATATATTTATTTTAAATTATTTTTTTATTCGACATTATTAATATTCTATAATACTATCTATATTATCTCGATTATATTCTTTGAAATTCTGATTGAAACATCATTTTAAACATTTATGATAATATCATAGAATCATCTTAACGTAGATTACAAGAATTTCGAAAAAGAAAGACTAAATCCATTTTATAATATCAAAAAATGGAAACAAAACAAATTAACAATTTACAACTCTTAAATTATTAAAATTTCTTCAAGACTATCGAATAACATTTCACGCTTCTTTCAATATCATATTTTTACTTTCATATGTCTTATAGAAAAATATGAATGAAAAAAATATCTAGCAGTATTAAAAATAAAATAATAAAAAGTAACGTAACATTGTACTCACCAACGCCAGAAAACGACAAAGAATTAATACTGTTAACCATAGCGATCACGTTTCACAATATGGATTGGAACACTTGTCTTCCTTTCCGTCAAATGCCCGAGCAAAGACTGTTGGTTGATGGAAAGCAGGCAGAAACTTGTCTGTTTGTCAGTCAATGCCCACGGAAAACGTTCCCGCGATCCACGTTCGTGTCGCTTTAAATATTGCCATGCGCTTGCACGATCGGTCACCAATGAACGACAGTTCCCATTCGTCGAATCGAAAATCGCCTCCCCTACTTTTCCCGCCGACGAATACCCACGTGCGAAAATGATTTTCCATTTGTTTGTATCGGTTGTTCGTAACACGCGAGTGACGCACACATCTTTTCGAGATTTCAACTTTAAAATTCTTCATTTATATACGCAAATATATGATTCAGGATATGCGTAAACGTAAAAAAAATAATATATTTAGTTTTCCGAAACGGAAGTTATATAAATTTTATTTCTTTCTTTTCCTTTCTCTTTTTCAACGATTATTAGAAGTAGAGGTTATTAGTTAGTTTTTCTTTTAAGTGAAAAAAAATTAAAGAAAATTTTCCTGGAAAACTTGTACAATATAATAAAGAATTTGATATATTATATAAAATATATTGTCGGAATAAATTTCGAGTTCGAATTTTGTTCGAATAAATAAGTTAACAAATGAAATTAATTTTGTTTGTTCAGTATTTTTTCTTATAATATAATAGAATTTAACATTTAATTTTTTTTTTTTAAACTTGAATAAATTTCATTTAAAATAAGAATAAAAAACAGTTATTATTATTTTAATTTCTTTACTATTTTTATTTTCGAAATAAAAAATTTTTGTTTTTTTTTCAAATAAATCTATAATTTCTAATAATTTTTTATCTCACTTTATTTATTAAAACAATTTCACAATTTTTTTTTAATTGTGTGCGTGAAACAGTGCGTGAAATCTTTATTTCTGACGCAGTTGATAATTGATAGAATCGAAAATTATTTAAGAAATTATTTCAAAAAATATTTAATCAAATACAAATTATTTTAATTGACAATCAATTAATGTAGTAATTTGAAAAAAATAATTTTATTTGTTCAAATAAACTAATGTATAATTATTTTGAAATAATATTTAGACAAATAAGATATATCATTTAAATAATTATTATTTTAAATATTTCACATAAATAATATCCATTTATTATTTCTTTACTGTTTTTTTGGATTAAAAATATTCATTATATTCTATATAATACTTTAATACTTTAATTATTTTAAAGCGAAAAAATTAGATTATTGAACACGTAAATAGAAAACTTAATTACTTAATTTTTAAAAAGTTTTATCCCAACTGTTATAATTGTAAAATACAAATTTATATAATAGGCATTATATATTTTAATTATATTAGGCTAATCTATCATTTAAATCCTTATCCTTTTTTTTTTGATTAGGAATAAGAGTATTTATTTGTGTTTTCTTTTCTTTTTTTCAAGATGAATAGCTCAGAATAGTTAAAATCTTGGAAATTTTATTCAATTTAAATATAGATATTTATATATAAATATAATGCTAATGATCATTTCAATCTAATTATTAATTATTTTTAAAATTTGATGATTTTACTTTTTTAAAGAAATATTGCGAATATAATCTCTAAAATTACATTATATGATATTATGTATTCTTTTATCTAAAATGTTAAATATAATATGGAATGAATAAATATTTGCAAAATTAAAATAATAGATTGAAAAATAAAATGAAAAAATATTTAATAAAATTATATATTAAATTTTGTTATATTTCTAAATCATGAAAAAAATATTAATTGATATTATATGATATAATTATTATACATATATTTGGAAATATTTTTTTCACAATAAATAAATAAATAAATATCCATAGACATATTCATTTAATTAAGTTAATGTTTTAATTTCTTGTGAAATGGTATTAGAAAATCTATTGAAGTAACAGATAAAAACAGATATTTTTTTTATTTAAATTATTTTGTTGTTATTATATATTTTTTCATAATAGATATGATGCATTTTTCTCAAATTATTTTTTCATATTTTTTTATTATTTTTCTTAAAATAAATATATATATTCTTATTTTTATAATATTAGTATATTTTTATTTTATATATTTAATAAAAAAGAAAAATATACTAATAAATATAATTATATTAAATAAAAAATATTTTAATATATAATACACATTAATCTTATCAAATTAATTAAAATTGATCAACTAATCAAAATATAATTATAAATAACGAAATTTAGAATAAAAAAATATTAAAAACTACTTATATTTAAAAAAATATATATGAATATAAATGATATTTAAAAGATAAATATTCAAAACTTATAAAAGATAATATTTTAATAATATAGAATATAAATCATAAATATAATATTTATATACGTTAAATATATTTATATATTTTTACATTTATACATATATTTTTTTGTTACATACATATATTTATTATTTTGTGACGTATATATCATAATCAAAATAGGTTAGATTATTTCTTTTCGATAATTAAATGTAGTCATAGATAAAATATTATCTGGATAGTCTTTTTTAAGAAAATATCTTATATAAATTTTTTAATAATTATTATAAAATAATAACTAGTACATAATTAATATGCAACACTGCTTTGATCACAAAGACAAAAAAAACAAAAATCTAATATAACATATAATATAATATATAATATAATAGAATTTTATTTTTTTTATCACGTATTGTATTTTTTTTTTTTTAATGTATGGAATTAATAATGAGAACTAATTTTTCAAATTAGTTTATTATTTTATTAATTTAGAAAATACATTCATTATATTTATTACATTATCAATCATTTATCTAGTACTAGTAAAAAAAAATAGTAAATATAAATTTATAAAATAGATTTTTTAATTGTATTTTAAGGTGAGAAAAATTTAACAGCAATAATATATATTAAATTATAAAATGAATTATATTTCTGCGTACTTGAATATAAGATAAAAATTGACGTTATAACGAAGTTTTTTTACCCATAAGTAAGGTTATAGTGAACTAAAACTTAACCTCATGATGAAAAATTTTCAGTGATTTTTATAATTTATAAAAAATAAAATAATTTTTGTAATTTTTTAAAATTACTCTTTTGTAAATAAGTTAGAACTTATTTAATCTTCTTAATAAAAATCTTTCATAAAATCAATGTATGTATGTGACGATTCGTAATCTATACATCATTGTTTTTATTCTTCATAATTATATAAATTATTATTACAGTAAAAATGTTGCAATTTAATGGAACAATTTATACTATTACAAATAGACTTACTTCTCGATTTTTGTGGAGATTAAATGCAACATTGACAAATACAGCTGCAACAGCTTCTGAATCTAAAGTTAACATTAAGGTAAAATTTTATATTTTTAAATAAAATTATATGATTATAAATTTATTTTATATAATAGATTTTTTAAAAATATTTCAATGAAACATTTTGTTGATAATAAGAATTATTTTATTAAAGCTTAATAATGATCAAGTAAAAGAGGTAGAATCATCAATAAATAATATACAATGTATGGAATTTAATGAATTAAAAATAAAATTATGCAAAAATTTAAATATAAAACCTATAATTGTTACTAAAATTAAAAAAGCAGAAAATGTAAATGAACTATTTGAAATTATGAAAACATCTTTAAAGTCTCAAGATGATATTTTCAGTGCTCTTAAAACTATTACAATATGGGCAACTCAAAATAATAAAAATGATTTAAATTCCACATATAAACAGAATTTAGTACAAAGAGAAGAAAATATTGAGATAAAAAATTTGAATAATAATACTGAAAATGATATATCTAGTTATACTGAATTATCAACATCTCAAATGATTAAGGTAAAAAACTGAAATGAATATATTTTAATTTTTATATATTTAACATATATTATTATGTACTTTAATGTTACATATATAAATTTAAATACACTTATTTATGATTTGATACAGGAAATAAACTCATTAGCAGATAAAGGCGATAGAAATGTAAAGCTTTTAAATTTTTTCTTTCAAAATATTACTGAATATCATAATTTATTAAGTGCTGGAGCATGTTCAAATTTAATGTTTAATATGAGTAAATTATCTTATTCAGATGAGGTAAGAATATAAAAGAGAATTATATATATTTAATTCTGTATGAAAAATTAATGATTAAAAAATAAATATAAATTAAAATTTATTATAGAGATTACTTAAAAAAATTTGTAAAGATTTTATGGAGAATCAAAAAATGAAAAAAATAAGAAATAAAGCAACAACAGTTTCTATATTAAAATCTATGGCACGAGTCAGATATAGAAACAATATATTTTTAAATTATATATGTAAAGAGATTATTACTTCTACTAAATATTCTCTCAAGCAAATTGTAACTATTTTAAACTCATTTGCAATATTAGGTTATTATTCTGATGATGTAAATAAATTAATAGAGGTATGTAATATAAGAATTACATATATAATAAGATATAATAAGAAATTCTAAAATAATTATAATTAATTTTTTGCATTGTATTTTCAAATTAATTATTATTTAAATATTTAACTTTATATACTTTATATACTTTATATACTTTTTTTAAAAATATATTTTATAAATAACTAAACTATTAAAATTAAAATTAAAAATTATATATTGAAATATTATATTATTATTATATTTATATAATATATATTATATAAATATTTATATAGATACATAAAATAAATTCAATTATAAAAATTCAACATTTTCACGACTCTATGAAAGTAAATCTTATGTGGATCTTTGCTGTATTCAAAATATTACAAAACACACATGCTGCATATATATTAGATGAAGAATTTGTTTCAAAAATAATGTTACTTGGTTAGTATTAGTTATAGTTTTAATATTTATAACTAAAATGATTATTATATATTATAATTGTATATAATATGATTGTATTTGATTGTTGTTAATATTTATTATAGAAGAGAAAAATAAATTATCTTATCAGTTAATGTTATTAAATATTAATGGATATGCACAATGTGCACTCAAAAATTATTCTGGTAAGCAAAAAGTATATAAATTATTTGAAAATACAACATAATAAAACAATATTAAATTTCAATAAATATATTTTAGGACCCTTTCTTAATAACGATATTGTACCAGATATTGTAAGTACACGTTCAAAACAAAAGAAATCATATGTTGATATACTTGAATTAACATTAAAAAATATGTTACCATCTGCATCTTATTATAAGATGAATATAAATACCAAAATGGGATTTCTTTTAGGTATTATAAAAATTTATAAAAATATTTAATAATTTATATTCAAATTAAAAAATAATATATTGTATTTAAATAATATGATATTACAGATGCTGAATTATGTGTAGATTTAAACCTTAATTTTCTTCCTGTGGATAATGTTAATCAAAATGAAGATTTTATTAAGTATGAAAAGAATAATTTAAAATTGGATGAATATAAATTTTAATATAAGAACATTATAATAACTAATATATATTTAATTTTCAGGATAGCTTTAATATTACTTGATTATTATGATACGTGTTTAGGAGATTTAAATTATAATGGTTTAATTAAATTATATTCTCATTTGTTAGAATGTAAAAAATATAAAGTATTGCATATATCTTACCAATATTTTGGTATAGAAGATAAACTTGAAAGACGTATATCTTATATAAAACGTCAGATATGGAAAAATCTTAAAAACACGTAGTAATCATCAAATATGATTTCATATTATGTATTACTTGATAAATAAAAAAATTTTAAATTATAATTTATAATTTATATTCTTCTTATTTATTATTTAATAATATTTTATTTTTATTTCATTGCATTTTATTTTTTTATTAAGCAATATAAAATATAATTATTATAAATTAATTTATAATGTATTTATAATATATTAATAATTTATAATATATTTCTTTAAAAATATTAAAAATATATTCATTTCGTTAATTTATTATGTAATTATTGTATTATAGTATTAATTATAAATCCTTTTTGTCTTGTATTTAATAATAGAAATATAATTTATTTTACATTAAACATTAAATATATTGTACAATTAAAAAAAGAATAAAATGTGTTCAATTGATTCCATATCTCATTTATGATCACGCGCCAAAAGAAAGTACAAATAATGGGAGGATAATGATAGAATAAAATTATTGTAATAAGGGCTATTTTCACAAAAATGAAACTCTTTTAAGAAATCAATTTTGAAAGAAAAAAAAAATTATTACATACATACAAAAATATCAATTGAATTATTTTATTAAATTATATACGATTTAAGTTTACATTAATTGAAATAAGATGGAGATAGAGGAAAATGATTTTATTTCATATGATTTTAAATTTCATAATAAGAAAAGCATTATGTGTCACGTTTATGTTTTTATGCTTTATTTCTTGTCTATATTCAAATAATAATATGAAATATAGAATATAAAATCATAAAATCAAAGATTTTATGTCATAGATAAAGATAAACTATACGCAGTCTCTGATGATAGATTTATTCTTTACTTCTTATATAACTCTATAATATCATTTTTTTGTGTACATAAAATTATATGAATTTTAATATTATTTTTTTAATACATTTTATATTATATGATTGTTTTTTCTTATAATATTATCTAATAGATATATATATTTTTTTAAATAGATTGAAATTATTCAATTTAACAATTCAAGATATAATTTCACTGATACTTGCGCCATCTCTTAAAAATGTATGATTAAATGTGAACAAAATTACTCATATTAAAATTGGAATAGATTTTTTTTTATTGTGATTTATCGAAAAGTGCTGTGATTAATTTTATAATCTTTTTATAGAAAAAAATTCGTTTAAAGATGGTAAATAACTGTTATTAATTTTATTCTCAAAATTAAATAATATATATGTATTATTAATAGCATTTTAAGTAATATTAAATTTACTTGTATAAAAATAATCCATTTTTTTAGATGCAATTTATGCTATTATTCAGCCGTCAAGGAAAATTACGTTTACAAAAATGGTATGTGGCTCATCCTGATAAATTAAAGAAAAAAATTACACGAGAATTAATTACTACAATATTGGCACGAAAACCAAAAATGTCAAGTTTTTTAGAATGGAAAGATGTTAAGGTTGTCTATAAAAGGTATATTATAATTATGTAAAAAATTTCTATTTTAATAAAAGATATATTATATATATATTATTTGAATGATAAATTATTTTAAATAATAAATCATTTTGTTTCACAGATATGCTAGTTTATATTTCTGTTGTGCAATAGAACAAAATGATAATGAATTATTAACATTAGAAATTATACATCGTTATGTTGAATTATTAGATAAATATTTTGGAAGTGTAAGTATGAATTTAGTTATTTATTTATTATTGAAGTATATATTTTTTTAAAATTTATCATATACTTTTATTAGATTTATTAATGAATGTATATCTATGAAAATATGAGTTTAAAAATTATATTGCATTTTTAATTTTTAATATAAAACTTTATAAATAAAATAATATCAATGTTTTTATTTTACTTTATACAATAGTTAATTAGTATTTTTAATATTAATATAAATGTGTTAATAGGTTTGTGAATTAGATATAATTTTCAATTTTGAGAAAGCATACTTCATCTTAGATGAATTATTGGTTGGTGGTGAAATTCAAGAAACTAGTAAAAAAAATGTTCTAAAAGCCATTGCAGCTCAGGATTTACTACAGGAGGTTAGTTATGGGGATGTACCCATTGAGTTGTGACTTGTTCTTTTTAATGATATTATAATTTTTTTCTGTTATTTTTTAGTAATATTAGAGAATCGTTTTAACATATTGTTGATGATTATACATATTTGTATTACATATACTTTTATTTTTTTTTTTTTAGTTTTAAGAAAATTAACATATAATTTTTATTATATTTTATTTTTTAATATCTAATAATTTAATATCTTTTAATATTCATTATTATATCAGTACCTGTAAATTTGTTAAAACGATTCTTATATTATATTTAACCATCAATAGTTGGTGTGTAACATTTTTATTAAAATAATCAAATTTCATTTTATTAAAAAGTACTTATAAAAGATACTAGAACTTTTGGCTGATGTATATGTGGAGCATGTTTGTAGCCTATTTACTCTGGGTAAAAAAATGTGATATAATGGATGAAATATATATATGTATATTTATATTAGAATACATATGTATAAAACATTAAGTATATATATATAAATTATAATATAATATATTATATTATATTATATTATAATATTAGGATTAAAAAAATGAAATTAAAAAAATTAAAGATATAAAATAATAGTTTTTAATATGAAAATATTTACCATATTGTTTTAATACCTGGAGGAACTGGGTTGTAATGATATGTTAATGTTTATTAACAGTATAATATCTAAATTGCATGATGGAATGTAATTTTTTTTGATTCATGTGTTATTTTTTTTTTATTTGATATTTTTTTCATGTTTCCATATATTTCATATGCTACATATATTATATACTTTTACAATTTGAAAATAGTTCTATTCTTCTATGTAGTTTATCACAAAATACTTGAAATTTTTTATTAATGTTTAATATATGTTGTATTAATTGTATTTTTATAATATGTAATTATTGTTATGTTTTGTACAAAATTTTATATTAAAAATTTTATTATGATTAATTTGTACAAGCAATGATTGGTAATATTTTTTATTATTATGAATCATAAATATGGTTCATTTCTTTTGAATATAATGTGTCATAAAATAATTGTAGTTATATAGTATATATATTATAAAATCAGGAAAATATAAAAAATGTCTGCTCATTTTTTTTAATAATATGAAGTAAAATAAATTTTTCATATAGATAAATATAATATATTTCATATTTAAAAATATTGTAACTCTTTATTTTCTTTGTAGCTAATGCTGTGTGTATAGAATGCTTATACGCTTATTTTCTTATTAATATAAGTGGGCTTATACGTTTTATAAAGTTTTATTTATAATGTACGCAACAGCATATCTACAGCAATAAAATTTATATATTGTTATTATATTATGCAATATTGTTGCCATATTATTTTATTATCAAATATTATATTGTATTTATTACAATATTATATTTAATATATTTTTCAAAATTAATAATAATATATTATTATTTTTATTTTAAATATTATTTTATAATAATACATTTTAAATTCAAGTAAATTAATCACACTGTATAAAAAAAACAATTAACTATTTTTATAAAAATGAATTTGTATTAAATGTAATATATAAATAAATGTTATAACTTTTTTAAATATTTTATAATCATACATTACAATATAATTACATATAATACATTACAATATAATTAATAGACAATATTATGAAAATATTGATAAGACATATTATCATATTTAATTAATTAATCATATTTAAAGTTTTTTTTCATATCAAAAATACTTTTTCACACCGAAATAATAAAAATTTATTATCATTCATTATTTTTTTCTTTAATATAGAAGAAAATATTTAATATGATAATTATTATAATAATATTATAATATTGTTTTATTTAAAGTTTGTTCAATGACATACATATAATTTATATATTGCATTTTGTAAATATAATATATATTATATATATATAAACATGAAAATTTGAAATCAAAAATAAAAGTATTAATATTATTTTTAAAAATTCTCTTTAATATTTTATAAATTATTTTATTTATGCTATAATTAAAGAAATAAAAAAATATAATTAAATATGATAAAAGTAAATTAAGTATTTTATTGTATTTATAGTTTTAAAGATTTTTAAATAATTATGTTAAAGATAAGATATATTAAAATTTTTTTAAAAATTATTATATTATAAAATTTTTAATATTAATGAAAATAAAATAATTGTTGAAATGAAAGGTTTAAGAAACTTAAATTTCAAATATAATTGATTTTTTTCTACATTTTTTTGATATTTAAGATTATAAAATATTTTGCTAATTTGCAATTTTTTTTAAATTAAATCATAATAAGAATAAAAATTCAGTTTATTCAACAAAATAAATGTATAATTTTTTTTTTATATTAAAATAATTATATTAAAATATTTTATATTAAAATAGGATTTTCAAAATGTATTATTACAATATTAAATACCAAAACCAGAACTTTTACAAAAAAATGTTTTTAAATTAATATTGTTTAAACAGTATTTTTTTTAACAAATTATAAAGATCATATTTTTGTATATTACGCAGAAAAGTTTTTTAAATTATTTGTTCTAAATTTTATTCTTAATATTTTTTTTCAAAGCTGTAAAATAATTATATAAAATTATATAAAACAATATATATATTTAATTTTTAAAAATTGTATTTTTAAAAATATTTATTTTGTTGAACAATTGGTATTTTTATGCTATGAATTCATTAAATAATATAATATAATTAATAATAATAATTATATTAGTTTCGATTTTTTTATTTTATTATATTGTAAAAATTATATTGTAATTTAATTGTTTATTTTTCATAGAAATAATTGCTGTAAAGAATATGATGCTATGGAAATGCTGTTGTTCATAAGTAGTTATTGAAATGTATGTATATATTTTTAAATTGTAATAAATATTAAGCGTGGTCAATCATGTTAATGATTTTATGTAATGATATTGTTTGTGATCTATATGATACCATGAATGGTATTCATTATAAGTTCCTACAATGCGGAAGTATGCTTGTATGTTTATTTTTATAGATCTTTTTTATAGCATTCATATATAAGGTAATTCATAGCTATTTTATTTTAATATTAAATATGTATATTTTATATATATATATTTAAAAATATTTAAAAATATATATATATATATATGAATAAATTGATTAGTATTAATAATTGACATTTTTGCACAAGATTTTGAATTATATTGTGACTTTATTTTATTGTATAAAAGATGATTTAAATTATACTTATATAATATTATTATATACAAATGTTTTTTTAAATTTAAAATATAATTGTAATCTTTACACAAAGTATAAATATTATATTTTGTGATGTATTAACAAAAATTTTTATAATAAAAAATAGTATGTTCTTTATTTATTAGCTTTATCAATTGTGCCATAAAAGTTTTTAAATGTTGATTGAAATAGATTATATTCAAATTAATTAAAATTTCTATATAATATCATAAAATATAATAGTAATTTAATATTTTTAAGGAACTAGTGTTTAATGAAAATATTTCATTTTTTTATTGTACTAGAAAGAGACTGTTTATTATCAAATTGATTTTATATTATCCAGTTAAATAGAAAGATTATATTATAATGAAAATAAAAAATATAAAAATTATAATAAATAATATTAAAATTCATATTTACTCTATCAATATACTATTTATTATAATTTTTTTGCATTTGAGATGCATTTGAACTATTAATTAAAAAATAATATAATAAAGTATTGTATATAAAAAAGATTTTAATTTATTTTTTGATTTTTAATATATTTTGTAGTAAAATTTTGTATTTTATACATTGTATATTTATTGTAAGATAAATTTAGTAGTAAAATTTAGCTCAAGATCATTATTCCATTACTAAGGACACATCTAGAAATACACTAAAGATTAGTTAGAATATTTGTTTTTTTGTGGAAGGATGAAGCTGTGGAAGGTGCCCTGCGGGAGATAGGGCTTTTATAGGTGCTGCGTTCTTGCATGTCCTCCATGGCCAATCTATCAACCTACATGAATCAAGAACTGGAGCAGACTCATCCACTGCATGATGTCATCAAACATCTCTACTTTTTCTATAGTTATTGAACATAAATTTTTTACATACCACTAAAAATCCTTATAAATTTAGTATTTGAATATTAGTATATTTTTTATAGGCGAGTACTATAATATAATTAGGTGTAATAGTAATGTTCATGTAGTTTATTATGTATTGTGTATATATATATATATATATAATATTTTATATCTATATATATATATAGACTACACATAAAACTATAATATATATATTTACTTCATATATATATAAGCTTTATATATATTATACATTAATATAATATTTATATTATATATATATATATATTTATATATATATATATATATTATAGAATTTTTTTTTATTATAAGATTGCTTTTCATTTTATTATTGAGCAGATAATAGCAAATAATATAGTTATCATCAATATAGTTATAATCTCATACTATGGCAATAAAATAATGCATATTTAGAAAGTCATCATTTTTTTATAATATGAACATTATAGTATTTTTTATATAAAAAATATTTCAATAATATTTATATTATTTTTTAATTGCATAAAGAGTTTTTCTCTTACATATGTGATATAATATTATATTTATCTAAATATATTTATTTTAGTATTTAATTAGAGATGAATGTTTAAAGATATCATTTTTATATGTGTACATGTGTATATACATAAACAATGTCAATTTTTAATATTATAACTTTAACACATTAATAATAATGGTAATAAATACATGCAAAGCAATTTTTATACAATTGTATACAACATTATATATTACCTTTTCCATGTAATTAACTCAATATGTATATATTTATTTTTATTATATTTACACTCTTTCAGGTTTGAATAAGCTATATTTATAATTATTTCTATATAAAATAAAAATGTTAGAATTTTAATTTATTCATTGTTTGTTAGAAAGATTTCTTGTGCATTAAATTTTATTAAGTTTATAATTTCTATTTAATTGTAAATGCAGAGACATTCTGTATGCAGCATGCAATACAGACATTTTTTTGATCGATGCTTAAGCATTTTAAACGAAGCAATAAATGAACATGTGCTTTGTGCAGCTTTGTGTATCCATACAAGTATATACTCAGTTATATGAAAAGGGTTCAGTTCATCATTTGAAGCTGCATCAAGGAGATTACTTAATTACGAACTAGGTACGTGTTTGTTTATATATTTTCATTATTGTATATTTGCGTTTGATAATTGATAATGTGCAGCATCAAAGAAATTGATCCCTCTTCATATCCTTTAGATATTACTTTTGTTTAGATCTTTAATTTAATAATATTATTTCTATGTTTCAGGAGGAAACTCCACAAGGTTTTTTTGAGGATCATGGTCTAGGATAATACTTTCTAAACAATGTATCCAGTTTAATGTAAGTGGTGTATTCTTACAACACTGCTTCAACATTCCAGAATTCTATTTACAATAAGCTTTATCAATTAGATTTAAATGTATGGTACTGCAAAGATAAATTTAAATTATGTTTTAATTAAAATCATGTTTTTATTATAAAATTTTATTTAAATGTAATTACACATAAAAAGTTATAATCACTGTTTGAAACATCATTGAAATCTAATTATTCTATACATGTTAAAAAATAAACAAATTGTTTCTCTTTATTAAAATATTAGCAGTACTATACTATATTTATAATTATATATTATATAGGTACATATACATGTTTTTTTAAGTTTGTATATTATTTAACCCTTTATATTTTATTTACTTTGTAAAATGATTCTATTTATTTTTGTTATATTTCCTTTTCGTTTTTAGTAGTATTTTCAAAGAAGATGATATTATCAAATAATTGCTTTCAAAATAAAGATTTATAATTATATTATTTGAATATTAATTATATATTGTTTAATTCTTAAATTAATTGCGTTATGAATTACAAATGCTGTTTGTATATTTTTTCTATTCTAATATTTATATACATATTAGAATATAAGCAATAATAAATAAAGAAATATGATTTATATATAATTGTAATAAGATTGAAATATTTTTCAAATTTTTTTGTACGCAATATTTAAGTAATTCAATCATTATAACTGTTATATCTTTTTTTCATGGATGATTCTTATTAAATTATTTATACTATATAAAGGGTTAAATAATTAATGATTATTCAATAATATTATAGTTATACATGTATTCTTCTTAAATTGGTGCTTCTTAAATTTTCATTTGCATTTAATTATTTTTTTAAATTGAAGTATATAAGTATTTAAAAAAAGTTATTGTGCTCTATTAATTTTCTTATTAATAGTGAAATTGTGACATTTTATAATTATCATAAATAATAGTCAATGAATTTGACTTTGGTACTAAAAAAAATATACTATTTAAAAATAATTCTACAATTTAAATGAAAACAAATTGAAAAAAAATAAAGAAATAATATTTGAAAAAATATATGAAAATAGTTAGAAAAAAAAATTTGAAAAATTTTATTTTATAAGAATTATTGTCTCGAATGTTTATTAAAAAAATTATGATTAGAAAAAAATTTGATTATATTGCTATAAAAATTTTTCAGTTAAAGATTTATAGCTAATATATGTTTAACATAATTTTTCTTAATAGATATACTGCATATAGAAAATTGAAATTTTTTAAGAAATATGAATTGAAATATAATAACAAAAATAAAATAAAAAAAAATCGATAAAAGCATTTTGATACCATTGAATCTTGATGAGCAAATTATATATTTTTCTCATTATATATGCTATAAATTTCTCAGCAACCGTTATCGCTGTATGAAGAAATTTTTCTTGTTATAATTAATAGTTGAATACTCGAATTTAATATTTGTTTAAGAAGTTTGAAACAGCATATCCAGTTAATTAAATATATTTTTTATTTATTATTTAAATAATTAAATAATTTAATTAAATTTCATTCAAATTCATTTTATATATTTTTATGCAATTCAAAAGTATGAAATATTTATGAAATTTTGAAAAGAAAAAAAAAACAAAATTATAAAATATAATAATTTTTTAAATTTTAAAATTATAATTAAATATAGAAATATTCAATCAATAATCTATAATTTATCTATTGACTTAATTTTCTTTATTAAAATATAATATAAAAATAATTTTGAAATGTTTATTATTAATTATAATAAAAAATTTCATTATCAATATAATCAATTATTTCATAGAATTTAAACTGGATATACTATAAAAATTTCCTAAATTTTGTTGAATTGATTAATAATAGGTGAAATAATAGAGAATCCATTGGAAAGACTTTCACCGAATGATTATGCAAATCATTTGTTTTACACAGAATGACTTATTTTAAAGAAATTATTTATTAAAGAATTCACGAAATATGTTGAGTTGGAAGTAAATATGTTCAACTTATAATTTGACTATTTGTTGTATAAATAAATCATATAAAAGACCAATAGGAACGAGATTGATTAAAAAAAACCATATCTAAAGAATCTAAAGAACATAATCGCATATTCTGACATCAAAATCAGAAAATTTAAAAAAAAATAGCTGTTGATTGATAGCTTTGGATACATTATTCTTACGTGAAAATAGTTTAGAGTAACTCAAAAAGATTTCTTTAAAATCAAGAATACGTTTCATTTATATCATTTTTTTTTTTTTTTTTTTTTCCATTTCCAACTTAACGTAATTTTCTTAGATAAATTTATAAAATTTAAAATCGGTCATTCCGTGTATACTGACTGGAAATGTGAAACGACTGACGATGATATCGATTTCGCTCAAGTATCGCCCTATGATATTTTTTCAATACAGGTGATTATAAAAAACATTCATGTTCCTGTTAATCATCATCTTCTTATAGCAATATATTTTTGCGCGATTTGATCACCGATTCGTTCTTTCACATATATTCCAATAGCGGGCGATAGAAATCGATATTAAAATATGCAAGTTTGTATCGTTACTAGAACCATATAGTTTATCAAATGTGGAAAAAATGTTCACTGATTGTATTTAAGAGAGAGAGAGAGAGAGGGAGAGAGAGAAAGAGAGAGAGAAAGAGAGAGAAAATTTTCATAGTAATCGCGATAAATATGTAACAATTACGCAAACACTTTGGAAATTTGCATAAGGACAATAAGTTTAAGCACTGTTCGTTGAATTGTTCGTTCATGGTATTGATACAAACTAATAGAAAGCGTTAATACATATCTGAAAACTATATAAGTATCCATCATTTTTCTATAATTTATCTAGATGTAGATCGAAATGTAGATCGTGATGTATGTGTACATCCACGAATTATATCATTTCAACCGATTCATTTTGATATTCTATTTTATACGTTTTATTTTTATTTCGATATTTCGTTTTTTGTTTATTTGCGAGTTTCTTTAACGAGTTTGAAAGAGATATAGTAGTTTTGGTTGATATAACGAAATGCAAAGTTTCAAGTAAATTGACAAATTATAATATTATAAGGTGATGGTATTACAAGGATTTAAATAAAATTTAGCAGTAGTAAGTTTTAATAATAACAAATAGTGAATAAATTAAGTTAGTACGTCAAAGTTAAGTTAAAAGTCAATTTAAAACTTGAAATTAATCAATAATTTTTTTTTTTTAATGTCATTGTGACATCGCTATTTTGACCAAACTTACTATACTTAACAGATGATTTTCTTAATAGATTAAAATATTTTAATCGAATGCAATGATTGCAAGATTTATAAAAATAATCGTTTAACATTGCTAGGCAATATGAATGTTTATTATCTGGGAATTCGATTTAGTATAATTAAAAAGAAATAGAGACAAAAAAAAAGAAAAATATAAAATAATACATGAAATATTGATTGATACGATGATAAAATTAACCCAAGGAAACAACATATTGTCTAGGAATTTTATTTTTTCACTTATTTTATTTTATATTACATATACATACATATATCTATATATATTCATAAATGATTTCACCAAACAATATATAGAATAATTTTAATTATATATATAAAAAAAAAATGGCTATGTTTAAATTAAATACTATTTACTATTTTGCGTTTTAAGTATTAATAAACAATGGTGCACGTAAACTGATATATAATTGCATTGTTTTCTGTACCATAAGCACTTTATATACGTAAACTTTAGGCACGTTATTATTATATATATATATAATCATTATATTTTTCGTTAGATTAATGAATATACGTAATACAATACAATAGCAAAGAAACTTTTTTGTTCGATAGTATTTCACTAATAAGAAGAAATCAAAATTAGAAATTAAGCGCTCAGAATTATTAGAATTTGGTGGTAAAGAGGGATTAAAGTATTAAATAAAATTCGAGAAATAATACGAACCAATGTTAAACATATGAATATGTATTTACTATATAAGTATATGAATATTATTATATTTGAAAAGACGATGCTTTGTGCTCCGTCCAATAATAAAATATGTGATGTAAAAAAAAATTTTTTCCTTTTCTCATCCTTCCTCCTCTTATTAAAATTAATAATTTGAAACTTTCACACTTATAGTAATATATAATCTCGAAAATGATAAATTGGCAAATGATCGATTACGATTGTTCTATATATTTAATTTTCTAAATTAAAGTTACAGCATTAAACTGTTGAATGGGGAGGGAATGAACACAACATGGACACGGGAATGCGTTTCCTCATCCACTTCCGATTGGATATTGAAAAATTCTATACGAGCCACGCTGTCGAGATTTTCATTATCGACGTTCGTGGTATTCATTGTCGACCACTCATACTTCAAGGATTCATTTGCAACAGCAAGCCGATGATGGGTGACAATAATATCGCAAAATAACAATGTTGTATTATTCATAAAACGCAGGATAGAAAATGTTAGTTTTAATCGAGTAATAAGTTGACAAGAACCGAACTACACGATTGATCACACGAGTTATATCTTCTATATATTTATATAAGAATAATATATATATGTTGAGAAATATTTTAAGTACAAATTATTCCACGATTAAATCGAAATGGAGAAATGAAATTTAATAATAATTTCGTTTCTTAAAAAAAAAGAAATTTCAAGATTAATTGAGAACATATATATTTCTTTGATCACTTATCACAACAGATGTTTCGAAGAATTTGTTATCACGATTTACAAGTTCTATCAATATTAACTACAAGTTTCTTTATTGACAAATGATACGACAAGATTGAGTATCGTTTTTTTTTTACATTTCAAAATATATCTTTCTCACGAATTGATTTCATCTTATCACTATATATATATATATATATGTATGTATGTATGTGTGTGATTGAAAAAGAGAGAAAGATGAAAGAATAAAAAAATTGAATTTTTTCTTTATATTCTCTTTATATTATTCACATAAATATATCAATACGTTAATATAATCGTAATTGCATAGGTTATAAAAATTTGCTTATCTCAAAATTATCTGAAATAATAATTAAATTTTAATATAACAAGCTAGCTAGATTTCCGACGAAATTTACAAGTATAAATAATTGAATAAAGTTAAGTTATAAATAACCAAATTCATCCCCTTTTAGATTGTACTACGTATCTTCATCATCATATACATATCTATACATCCAATCAAATCAATAACGGAGACAAGACATTTACTTTTCCTAATTATATCGTCGATTCCCGTTCAAATTCTTTTCATCTTTCAATAAATTCCCATACAATCATGAATAATCAGGCGTCTAATCAAAAAATTAACCATTTTTGGCATTATACGTCGTAGAATAGAAATACCCTGTAATAATTGAAAAACGAACTCTATTTCAAATGCAGATGAAACGTTGTCAATCAACAGGAGAAGAGGCGAGCAAAATCCTCCTCCGATTATCATCCATCCTTCTTTTATTCGCCCCTCTTCTAAAGCTTCTCAAACGAGTCATTTTCCAAAAAAAAGAAGAAAGAAACAACTGGTTCGAATAAAAAGCGTGCGAAGGAGAGACGGGAGAAGACGGTCGGTCCGTCGAGTCTCGTACGATGGAATGGGCACGCATGAAACGTGAAGCGCGTTGCGCGAGAGGAACGCTGCGGATCCGCGTCGGCGCGCGAGCAGCGCAAAGCGTCGACGGCTGGTCGTCCCTTTGACGTCGTCGAGGCGAGTCGTGGCGGCCTCGAAAGCCCGATACGTGTGTGTGTATAAAGCGGTGTGTCGTTTCGTCGCTGCACCGATCGAACCGTGCGATTTTTCTCTGCTCTCGGGAGAGGCTGCCTTTGTTCGCGTGCACCGGGATATCGATATCTCGGCCAGTGGCGTGTACGAAAACGGAAACGGAGGAAGCGTTGGCTGCTCCTCCGGGCTGCTCGTTGTCGCCGTGCGTCGGGAAGGTAGTACAGTGGGGTGGAGCGGCGCCGTCCCGACGTCGCTCGCGGACCCGATAACACCGGACCACGATTACCCAGTGCCCTAGTCTTCGAATGTGCGTGTGCTTACGCGCGTGTACTCGCGTCGAGTCGTAATTACGCGAGAGAGAAAGAAAGAAAGGGAAGGAGAGGAAAAATGTGACTGTGAAATTGAGGAGAGAGAGAAAAAAAAAGAAAAGAAAAGAACGATCGAGACGTTTTCGAGAATGAACGCGTTCGAGAATATTTGAAAGAGTTATTATGAAACCGATCAGGACGTTGAGGATCGTATCTTCGTTCACGAGAAAGGATCGTGTTACTTGACCTATCCGTCATTATCGTGACTGCTACTAAAATATTCTCCCAAGTTTTGAAAAAATAGATATAATAATCGTTTTCGTGGCGAAGCAAGTGTGAATAAGATAGAGAAGGAAGAATTATCGAGGGAGGGGTAAGATCTTGGAGGGTAACCCCCTCGAGTAGGGGGCACCCTCTTGCGAGAACCCAGCTGGCCTGTGCATGATTCCGTCACTGCACGACGGTGGTGACGAAGGGGCTGATGTCAGTGCGGCCACTCGGCGCCCGCTCCGTGGCTCGGATGCGCGAACGCGACACCCGCATCGTCGTCGTACCGCGAGTGAAGCTCCCGGCGGAGGCGGAGGCGGCAGTAGCAGCGGCCGATGACGGTGATGGTCAGCCGCGAAACAGTGGTGACTGGTGACTGGTGCACGATCAAACGCAATCTCTGTACACGGCCGCTCTGTACACCGTGGTGCCGTGGCGGCGGTCGGTCGGTCGGTTCCGGGGGCGCAGCTTCGGGGAAATAATGCGCGTTAGGCACGTTACGAGACGACGAGGACGACGGTACGAAGCGAGGGACCCGAGCGGCCAGCCGCGGGTGCAGCTGCAGCAACGCAATTATGTACGCGTACGGTTTCGAGATCACGTAGTGGCTGCCGTGTAATTATGTTGTCATCGACGCGCGGCGCGCCCTGTGTAGCTTCACGGTGAAAATCTGGCGTGAGCGGTGCCGCGGTGGAACGGGGAACATGGCGTCGGTCTCGGCCGAGACTCCAGCCAGCCATGGGCACAGCTTCAGCAAGAAGACGTTTCACAAGCCGACGTACTGCCATAGCTGCACCGACATGCTGTGGGGCCTCATACAGCAGGGGTACATCTGCGAAGGTGAGCTCCTGCCCGTCCATCTCTCTTCCCCCTCCCTCTCCTTCTCTTTGAAACCTACCCCAATTCCTTGTTTATCGCTCTTTTCGTCGCTTTTCATCCGATTACGCGCGCGATTGAGCAGAGCGATTGGGCGAAACTCAACTTGAGTTTAATTACGTTTATCTGCGAGATCGAGCTGGATATTTGTACGTGTTTTGGATTGGTAGTTTGAATGGTCCACACTTGCGCATCGATCTTTCCGTTTTATAAACGATACATCGAGTTTTCTTGGAATATATATATATATTCGAATGTAGGTGAAATGGAAAGTGATTTTCCGGACGAGGTTTATTGGAACATGAGAAAATCGGTCGAGGGAGAGGTAGATTGGAAGGATGGTTTATCGAGGGGATTAAGTGGTATATATATATATATATAGGAGTTTGTGACCAGTGTCGGGGCAAGTTTTTCACGGAGAAACCGCAAGGCAGAGGACCGATCGATAATGAGCGCGTTCGGTAACGAAATCGAATACGCGGCGCGTTGCCGCCGAAGTATGCTCGTCCCGCCTTTTCACGGGCTCCGAAACCTTGGTCGGCGTGCAAAGTTGAAGCTGGCTGACCTCCAAGAATGATGAATGGCAAGTGCCCATTCATCGTATGCACAGAGGGTGGTACGCTCGTCCAGAGAAGACCTGGTTGCTTCCTAATTCCTAGAAACTTTTGATCGAAATCCCAATTTGCAATTTTCCTTTCTCCTATCCCCTGTGATCGTGCTCGATTCGTGGACTAAGGATGCTCGAATAACTTTCAACTTTCGATTAAAAGGTTTAAACCAGTGGAAATTGATTTAAATTACAAAAAAAAAAAACAATTGTAATAGAAATTACAATTGTCAAATTTGTTATATTTTTAATTTTGTCTTGAATATTAGCATCTTAATCTATGTAAATATTCATCAATTCAGACATTCATCAAAGTTGTTCGATGAATAGTTTCAAAATATATCGTGTTCGACTTTAAAAATTCATGTAAAAAGTGCTGAAAACCTGTGCCCTAGTTTCTCAACTCGTGACATTCAAATATTTTTGCCCGATATTATTTAGCATCTAGATCCCGAGGTATATCAACAGATACTCGTCCACATCCTCACGAATCGTTCCAAATTCTCCAACGTAACTCCAAACATTCATCCCAACGCGAGCAACAACTTTCCACGAGAATCCATAATTGCTTCCTCGTGCACGATCCTCGCAGACCCACCATCTTTGGAGCTGATAACGGGGCGCCACATTTCCCACCCCGTCACGATTTGCGCACACTCCCATTCGAGTGTTTACCCCTTGCAGCACAGGGCTAAGAGGAGGAGCACAATAGCGAGAATTCAAATTGTTTGTCGTTTGGACAAACCTGTATTCTTTGCAGGAGAAGAAGAAAGATAGAGAGAGAGAGAAAGAGAGAAAGAAAGAAAGAAAAAAGGAAGGGAGGAAAGAAAAGAAGAAAAGAGAAAAGAGAAGGAGGATAGGTTTGGAAGATTTTTCGCGAGAATTGTTTCCCTTTTCGGTGGTGGAAATTCGAGAGCAACGACAGCACGACTCGGTTAAGGAAAAATCGAGATGGAAGGAAGGCGAGGGCGCGCGCATCGAGCCTTTTCACAAGCATTGATCGTGGGGGGTGGTGTGGGATAGCTGATAGACTCTGGAGAGAGCAGGAGGAAGGAGTACACGGCGGAGAGAGTTGGCTTGGGTCGAGGGGTGTGAGGGTGTGCGCGAAAGAAAGAGCTCGTCGAGGAGCGGAGGCCAGCGTAAAGAGAGTAAGCATCCGCGGACACTTTGCAACTCGGTTACTTGCACTTTGTCGTTCGATCAAATGGATGGTGGATTTGATTCATGAATATCGAGGGCGATGTCGAATAATTTTGACAGAATGGATGACAGCTGCAATTTGTTGAAATTTTTAAAGAGCTATGTTAATATCTTTCCAGAGCTGTGGATTTGAGCATTTTAATTTAAATATTGATAAACTGATTTTCACTTTTTTTAAAAGTCGAGGAGATACATGTTAGAATTAACGAGTTTTAAATCAGTTTTTTCGATTCTTTCGAAAATTTTAACGAAGATAAAGAAAAGCTTTATACGTTTAAATTATATAATATTTCCATCTTGTCCCCTATTTTTATTTCTAAGAATATAATTTTCTACATCAATACGCGCATAGATGATAAAACATTCTTCCAATCAACAGTGAACGCGTTAAATACAAGTATCCTCGACTCTCGAGAGGCCCAGACACTCGACAGTCATCACTCTTCTCGAAGAACGTGTTCAACAGGGAAGCATTTTAACATATCAACAAGCATCGAGGCGAAGCGATAACACAGAGTACAGAGAAATGCAGTTGTATACCGCGGGCAATTAGGGAGAGCCGAAGAGCAGAAACGGAATTCGAGACGAGATGAGATCAGATCAATCAAAGAAATGTCGCTTTTAAACGAGACACAGCGGTGCGTTTAGACTCGTCGTCGATCTCAGGAATATCTGAAACGTGTATACATCTCTCGATCGACGCGTTTCTGTTCGATACGCCAACGCCGTCGAGATTTCTGATTTCTAGAATACACATGGAAACGTATCGAACGGTATTGTTTCGCGGAAAAACTGTTCATCCTTGTTGATTTGCTTTTCTTAATATTTCCCCAAATTCATCCTCTTTTTTTGTTCTTTTTTTTTCATAATTGAAGTATTAAATAATTAACAAAAAGATAAGAAATCAGTGGTAAAAAAAAAAAAGAATTCTTAAAGAGATGGATACGCGTTTGATCAAAGGTAATACGAATATTCGGAATACTTTGGACCCGATATCTTTAATTTTAGCTTTCAGTGGGATTTTCAGCCTCGATCGATCGAATATTCCACGGATCACGATAGATCTCTCGAGGTCGTTGTTAGAAATGTAGCAGGATCTGGATTTCTTCGTTTGATTGTAAAAACATCGGGAATCGAATATACGTTGAAATGTAGAATTGATTCTGTTTGATATTAATCGAAACGTTCGAAACGTTGATTTTCTCGGTTTGATTAAGAAAATGGTAAAGATTAATCGATATATAATATATATATAACGTCGACAAGTATTAAAGGAAGAAGAAAAGTTTATTACTGAATTATTCATTCCTTTTTAGAATATTTATGATCGAGAAAAAAAGAAAAAAAAAAGAGAGAAACGATGAATGACTCGACAATACCTTAGAATTTAATTCATAAATTCTTCTTTACATTTCGAATTAAAACATTTCGAAATACACACCCGTGTATAAGATTGTGTTATGCGTCAACACGAATTTTATTTCGAACACAGCGTCTCGATAAATTTATTTTTCGCCCCGTTGATTCAGAGAGAGCTGTTTGTAAGATGAATACCCCGAGATTCGAGAATTTCGGGCAATGTCGTTCAACTTATTAATAGTCGTTCACCTCGCAATGCGGTGGAGAGAAATTTATGAAAAAAAAAAAGTTACGAAGAAAACCGTGGAATAACAGAACAACTTCTTCAAGGCTGGCTTTTATTTTTAGCAAACCGGAAATACACCATTGGGACCCTGTTACACGTCACACCTCGTTACGTACGCTTTTTTACCTGTACGATGCGACAAATATCGGTTACTTGCTAAAAAAAAATCGATAAGATTAATATTCCACGATATTATTTTTCTTTCTCCAACTAGGTTATGTTTCGAGCCACGTTTGATCCTATGTAATGTTTTTCGCATTAAGATGATCACTTAAAAATAACTCGAATTCACGTCAAGGTTAAGCTTTGCAAATTTCCAGGAAAAGGAATTTATTTTTTTCATGAAATAAAATGATGTCGAATAGGATATTTTCTTTTCTTTTCTTTTTCTTTTTTTTTTGAAATTAATTGTTAGTCGTCGTACAGATTTATTTAAAATAAAGCTTTTCGATAATACATTACAATTATTACATATTATACATATTATACACTCTGTGATGAATATATGGTGAAAAAAGACCTTTATATCTTCGCTCTCTGCGAACAAGTGTTGCGTTATGAAAAGTGCACGCGGTTGGACATACTTGCCGAATGCATTCGAGGGCTCGTTATTGTCGAGAGAAGGCAACAAACAGATCGTAAACCTCACAATTGAGTGGAAACGTTACGATGCAACGAATTGAAATAAGAATTGATACTAGACACGCTGCAATTGAATGTTGTTTGAGCGTTGGACAATTATTCGACTAAAATTATTGAAACTTGAACAATCTTTCATTTTTCTCTCTCTCACTTTTGCAAATTTATTGAAACAAAGATGAAATGTACGAATAAAGAAATTCCTTTCCTAAATCTTATTTTAATTAATCATGCAACGTTCAAGTTATCTACGTATATTAGCTATCCTTAGCGTAATTATATGAAACTTTCTCCTCCTCCACGATTCTTCGACAATTTGCAAACTTGAACGATAATGGAAGCACAATATTTTACCGAAGCAACGTGTCCTTATTATAAAATTACATTTCCCGATCAGCTTCGTGTAACAGTACGTTTAATGGAATATCGATGCGGTCCGATACATGTTCTAAAAGGTTTTGCATACTCATATCTGCTATTAATATTAGTGGAAACCAAAGGGTTCGTAAATAACATGTTAAGAGTCAATAAATCGATACCGCGTCAGAAATAACAGTAAAGTAAAACCGACGATAAATTTAATACAACGTCCAAGATTTTTGATCGATGAAATTTTGATTTATAAAATATTTTATTCCTTGTAGCTATGGTGACATAAATTAAATCAATTTTTTTATTAGAAGAAAAGAAAAGAAAAGAAAAAAAAATAGGGAAGAAATATAGAATTAAATCGTAATTATAATATCGCTTACGTGATTTATTAATCATTAATCAATATTTATTATTTATTGGGAATTTTTTTTCTCATTTTTTATTCGCATAAACACATCCGATTTTAAAATTAATATTTTTTAATATATTTTTTTTTATTAAATATTTCTAACTTGACGCAAAAACTAGTTAGAAAATTAATCGAGTAATAATTAACCATTGCTTTTATGCGAGGCCCTGGAAATTTTGTTCATCGACATTTAACTGCTTAATATATTTACCCGCTTAGTCCCCGCTTTAGGTTTAAAAGTGTTGCAGAATTTCACGCTCTGATTCAAGGGTTCAAAATGAGATGTTCTTTACGCTGCAGCTAAATTAATGAACGCTGTGTAAATTTTGTTCAATGATTTTCTTTATTCAATCTCTTCCCACTTGGCCTTCGAATAATTCTTAATAATCCTTCGAAATAAATTCTATTCTATTTTTTCCAATATCTCTATAAAAATTGAATATTTTTTTTTTTATTTTCGTTGGGTAAATTTGGATTTTAGATTATCGCATTTAGGATCTGTTACTTGGATAAATCAATTCAATCAACCGATTATATCTATTATTATCAATCTTTTATTTCCAATGCTCGAAAATTTGTCCCCGCCGGATTATGTAATGGATATCAACCTCCTCCTCGTGTGGGCGACGAGCCAGACTTAGATTTCACCAATAGGTTAAATCCATCTCGTTGAAATTTTGCCTCTGATTATTTCACGCGAAATTAAAAACGACTAAATCATCATGAGATTATTTCATATGATTAGATTTTTAATCGACGAATGAGAAATTATCCTTTTGCACTTTTTTACACGATAGCTAGAAATATCTACTGTTTCCAACAGTATAACGTAATAAAACTATATTTGAAACAATACAGGGATATGCAGAGATTATTGAATGGTTGATTTGTTCAAAATGTATCAAATGTATTGGCAGTCACCCAATGATTTAAATTCTAGTAAACTTTAATTATTTGTTTTACATTAGCCACTGTAAATTGGTGACGTTTATTTTGTCTATCCATTGTGCGTATTTTCGGTTTTCAAAATATCACCAAAATGTCACAGTTTCATTTTGCTTCAATCTTCTCCTATTTTGACATTGTAATGTCCCCTGGCAATTTGATATAAATACCTCCCTACAATCCTAACAATAGATTTATAAATTTAAAAAAAAAAAAAAGAATTCCAAAGAAGTTACGAGTTACAAACTAAATAATGTTGACGAAAAACATTTTATCGATCCATCAAGAAAGAAGAATTTTTTTCAAGGGAAGAATTCTCCCTCTTTTCTTCATCCCAAATAATAAAACTAAAAAAAGAAAAAACAAAAAAGGAGCTTAAAAGAAAATCGTTCTTAATTTAACCTGCACACACTATTAAATTACAAATCTCAATCTCTCCCTTGTTTTTTTTCTTTCTTTCGTTACAGTTTGCAACTTCGTGGTGCACGACCGCTGTCTCAAGGCCGTCGTCTCTCCCTGCTCCAGCATCGCGGCAAGCCTCATTAAGGTAAGAATACCCTCGGTTTCCGCTCTTCCTCTCTTTCGTGTGACCAGAGACGAAGAAGCGAATTCCTCCCTCCGCGACCTATATTTACACGCCGCTGAGAATACTCATGGTTGCACTCAAAGGTATCATGGCTGCGTCCAAAGTTTCGTCCCGTTCGCAACGGAGGATGAATTTCGTTCGTGAATGCATCACGCAGTTTCCGCATTAGCGAAACACATGATATTTTTTTTAGACTGGCTTTATTTTTAATGCGCCAACTCCTCCTTCTTTTCTTCCGCGAAAAAAAATAGTAGTTCGAATAAAAAGAGTCGAGGTCGATCGTCGTTACTAAAATCATTTATTTTTTTCTTTTCTCCACGGTAATTTAATTTCAAAAAGGAAGGAAGAAAGGGGGATATCGCGTAGTTTCTTTCTTTGTAATGCGTTTCTGTGTGAAAAAGAGAGGAAAAAAAATGAGAAATGAGAAATGAAAGAGGTTTTGTTTTGTTGAACACAGAATCCAGTTGCACACTGCTGGTCCGAACAGGTACATCATAGAAGAAAATTCTGCAACGTCTGTCGTAAACGGCTCGATGATAATCTATCCATACATTGTGAAAGTAAGTTTCTTTTCTTGTTCTTTATCACAGTGATATTTTCTACCAGCATAGGTATATCTTCCATGAATTCGACTACCGAAGGAGTTGAAAATTTTTTTTTCTCCACTATTGACAAATTTTTACGATTTTTCAGTATGCGAATACTTCGCGCACACGGAGTGCCAGGATTTTGCCGTGGCAGATTGCAAGGAGAACGCCACGTATCTGCCCGGGAAGGACTTGGCGCAGGTAAACCACACTCATCACTGGCGAGAAGGCAATCTTCCCAGCAGTTCGAAATGCGCTGTCTGCAAGAAAAATTGTTTTTCTGCCGAGTGCCTTTCCGGGTTTCGTTGCGAGTGGTGCGGCATGACGGTAAATGTTTTCCCCTCCTCTCTTCTAAACTTTCTTTTTTGTCATTTCGAGCCTCCATCAATTTAAAAGTTTCTAGACGGATCTTATTATTTCCACGTAAATGAGAATAATATATATATATATGTATGTACGTATATTTCTTTTATTTCCAAAGTTGAAATTAACGTAGTTATTCCTCTCCTTTCGAGGCGGAGATGAAAAAGTTGAAATTGTTTGGAAATCGTTGAACGATACTTAATTGTTTCAATTAAAACAATAACATCGATTGTTCCGAAATCGAAGAAACTTGTTCGAAGTGCTCTTGTTAAAAAATAATGAGCGCGGAGCAGCATCTCTATATTCGAGATACTCGTTTGTTCAAGGATGGGCAAATTATTTTTTTTTGTGTGTTAAAAAATGTGGTTCTCTTGTGTATTGAGAAGATCGATGGAAATAAACTTTATTTTAAAAATTGATGTTATTTGATATATTACACGTTATTTAAATTTCAATGTTTCATCTTACCGCTACGACTTTTTGATTACAGTTGCACTCTTACTGTTATAAAAATATCCCGCAAGAATGCACGTTTGGGAACTTGGAACCAATCTACTTACCACCACACGCAGTCAGCATTCCACGTACGGAAGTTCCCATGGAGGCCATCATCGGTGTACAAGTACGTCGAAAAGAAGCCCTGGCGCGTGAGTATTCCTGCCGTAAGTGTCTATATTGTACAAAATATACGTTTCAAATATCGATTAGAGGATGTGTAACACGTGACCGGATAATAGACGGAAGTAGTGGAATGAAATTATGTTCACGTATACGTGTATTGTAAATATGTCTATATATATATGTATACATATATATATACGCATATTATATCTTGAATTATCGATATTGTGCCGATCTATTCGAAATTTTATTATTAGACGATCGATCGTATATGTGTATAACGTAAAAACAAAAAAAGAAAAAAAAGAAACGAAGAGTTATAAGGGAAAAAATTTGTTGAGAACTTTGAAATAGAGAAGGGTATCTTTTTGTATGTATTTTCTTATAAAAAGTAAATAAAAAAGATTAATAAGAAAAGAAAATTATCATAAAACGAAGATACACGATTCGGTTTTATTTATTTATTTTTTAAAATAAAAAAGATAGATGTTAGAAAATTCAAATCGTGAATATATTTCAATTTTAAATTATCGTATGGTATTGGATGATATTAGTATATATTACACTCAGATAACAAATAATGGCTCAATTAGAGTGTTACGAATTTCATGGTCGATCAATCTTCACGATACATCGAGCACACGTTTTATCGAGTTCCTATAAAATGTCATAGTGTCAATACTTGATGCACCATTTAAAGAAAAGAACACTGTCATGCAAAGATCACATTGTTAGTACTCATTGTTAGTACACAATAACGATGATACTCGTTACATTTTAATCAGGATAACATATTACAGATAGAATAGATTACATTTAACTCTTTTCCTGTTCGAAAATAGAAATTTCTTTGTTCACACACTACTGTCGTATAATTCTCTTTCCTAATGTTTCTTTTTTTAAACAAAAGTAATTTACACGTACACGTGTCTCACATATAAATAATGTGTGTTATCTCTCTCTATATATATATAATTTTAACTCGAGAAATATATTTATCCAAATTTTTACAAAAATTTTTTTACTTAAAATTGTGTATGATATATAAATGTAATGAATGGTATTATAATTAATGATATGTATAAATTTATATAATTGTATATATATATGATAATGTTTATTATCTTATAAAAACAAGAAGGGGAAGAATTATAATAGCAAAGTGATATAAGATAATTTTCATTACTCGTACATATTGACTTATATATATATATAATATAATATCTATATATTATATATCGTTGATTAGAAAGAAAAAAATCTTTTGCATGATACATTTAGTACTCACTCATTGATATACGCGTGTATAAAAATATTTACTACTATCTGTACCACTCTCTGAATTTTATAATATATTATATACACATATACGTGTTTTCTTTCCTTCGAAGCATGCGATGTTCGATCTGTTGGATAGAACAACAATCCCCCCTCGCCCCCCCATTCGTGTTTTTTAACACTCGAACTTGTTTCTGTCACGGGTCTATCTCGTGTTGTTTCTTTCCTTCTTGTTTTCTTTCATTCTTTTTTCTTTTCTTTTTTTCACTCGAAAATCTTTTTTTTTTTTTAGAAGAAGAAAAGATTCCTGCTAGATTGTTACTTCTTATTGAAAATATTGTTTTTCTTTTTTCTTCTTCTTCTTCTTCTTTTTTCGTTTTCTTTTCTCTCTCTTCTAAACGTAAACGTTATACGTACGTCTTTTGTATAACTATTTACCACACAGCTGTCTTCCAGTTTCTCGCACTCTCAGCCTCTCACGATAAATGATTCGAGGAGAAATTTGAAATACCATTCGATTCGAAAGTTTCGCCTGAGGTTACTTAGAGCAAATATTTAGACGGGTTTCGGTGTTTGTTGGTCGTTCGTTTCCGTTTGTTACGCGCGAAAATTCAACGCGCGGAAAAAAACGTGGAAACATCGGAGATTTCAAATCAGTCGAGCAATGTTTTAAAAAAAATACATTAACAATAGATAATGAATATATTAAAATTCATAGAATATTTATTATTTATTATTTATTTTTTTTTTAAATCTGTAAAAAATTTCTTAGATTCTAGAGAATCCTTCCAAGAAGATATTTTTATTCGAGAAAGATATACAGAAATTATTAATTTTAGGAATAGGAGATTTATTTTATACACCAACGTGTCAGAACGACAACGAAATTGTTGTTAATTTATCGATTGCCATAAACTGGAAATTAACAAGTGTCGAAATATTTATGAATCAAGTATAGGTTTATAAATTGTTCATATTTTTCATATCAAAAAAGATATATATATTATTTTGACTTTTATATAATGCATATTATTTATAAAAATTGTATAATGTAAGTATCAAAATATTGAGAATTTCATTTATTACACATATATCGTGTGTTCAATAATCGTGATATTTTTTCTTTTTTTTTTATTACAAAGGAAAGTACAATATTTCGATTGTTGATTATATATTCAAGAAACAAGTTTTCCGATCAAAGTAACTAGATATATTATATTAGAAATATTATAGCTTCTGTGGCTGTCGCTGTTATTAATCGCTAGTCTCAATGTGCTTTCAATAGACGTAATGACATTTACGATTATTACATCGATTCACGTGGCTTTACAAATACAGTTACACTAATATAAGATAATGAAGATAAAGTTTTACATAAAGTTCCTTCTGAACGAATCAATCTTTAAGATTCAACGAACGAGAAAATATATGTAAATGTGTAATAATAATAACGATATCAGTGAAATTAGAATTATTAGATAAGAATTTATTAATTACGTATCGAGAGCAGAGCTAAAAGTTTATTTTCTATATATGTATGATTTAATTTCTTTTTTTTTTTTTTATGCTTCTTTTAGAGAAATATTTGCAACGAGTATTGCGTGTATAAAATAGTAATAAAGTAGTAAATAATGGCGATTAAAATACAATTTATGGTGCTCTGTAACGCGCCACGCTGTGAGTGTTTGCGATTTAAATGTTGACATGCCAATTTCACGTTTGTCGATTATTTGATTAAAAGTCAAATCAAAAGGGGAATAACGAATTGATACATTTTTTTTCTTTTTTTTATAACGAAATACTGATTCATAAATATACAAATTGTTTCGAATGAAATATATAAGTAATTAATTATTTTTATATTCGACAAAGATTACGATAGAGCTTTTGCTATTGTTTGATCTAAAATAAAAATGAAAAATTTTTCCGTAAGAAAATTCCTTTCTAAAATTATTACAATTAAATTAATTTGTAAATATCCCAACGATATTATTTGCAATTCAAATCAATTGTGCAAAAGTGTATTAAGAATCAATGTACGAAGAAAGTAGAAATGATTTAAAAAAAAAAAAGAAACAAGTTAATTACAACATTTCTAAAAATTATATCAATTTGCATTAATAAAATTACATAATTTATATTAATCGAGAAACGTTGAATATCAATTACGCACGATTAAATCGCAAAACCGTTATCCATGTGTTTTTGTATCCAAGAGGTCGAAAGAGAAAAAAAAAAAAAAGAAAAGAAAAGAAAAGAAAAGAAAAGAAAATTGTGTAGAGAATCAGAGACTTGTGTAATGGTAACCGTATAAAAAAACTCGGTCTACCGTTTGCTTCTATTTGAAGATAACATCGGAGAGCAATTCGATTTCGCTGAGAGTGAACAAATTGGGGCTGCAGGCCGTCTAGCCGAAGCTTTGAGGCGCCTTTCACTAGTTTTGCCACGTAGCTGCCATGGAAAATGTCATGCTTCCCCTCCTTATGTTCGAGGTATCTAGAATATTATCCATCATCTGACATTCATCTGTGTGAGCATAATCTATGTTGAGATGTTAGCGCGAAAATCGGGAAAAATCCGGGCCTTAAAATCGAATTTGCCTTAATTAGCGATTAACTGTTCTTTGTATACATTTCTTAAGCTTAATTTTTTTTTTCTCTTAATCGTATTTTTCTTCTCTTTCTACTTTCTTCTTTTCAATAACTCTCTCTCCTCTCTCACTCTGTATCTCGCTTCTTAACTTTTTTCTCTTTTCGCCTTCGCATCTGTCTATTTATTTTTTCACTCTTTTTTTTTTCTCGACTCCTCGTTAGCCGAAAAAGAAAATAGAAAATAGAAAAGTTGTTGTTTTCATTTTTTACTTTTTTTCTTTTCTTTACCCTCGCCTTTTCGGTACTAGCAGAAGATCGAGACGTGATTTTTGTTTCATTCATGGAGCTAAAAAGATGTTATTTCAGCTGAATAATCTGACATTCTACGAAAATAGTATGGAAAACGTAGAAGTTATATCGAATGTATATTTAAGCTAAGTCTGTGTTCAGATCTAGCGAAACTGGGATATATAAATGTGACGCAGAAAGATTGTGTTAAAGCATTTTTTTTTTTCTTTCCTTTTCTTTTCTTTCTTTCTTTCTTTTTTTTTCATCTTTCATCATTATTATTCGTTTTTAAAACTAAAGCGAAATTGAAATATAATTTTACGGGTCAATCTCTCACGAAAGAATCTCTTTGAGTATAGTTTTAATATAAAATTTCTGCGTCGATTTTAAATCTTCTTGATGAAAGGAAACTGAAACGTTTAATATCATGTTATTTGACATTTTTGTTTTTTTTAAAAAAAAAAAAAAAAAGGTAAATGTGCTTTTCACTTTAATTTCGACGCTTTGCATCTTAGGTTGGCTCTGACCTTTTTCCTCGTTAACGTGTCGATAGTTCGAGAATCGCTTTAAACCTTTAGTTCACGCGATCCGAATTTTTTCAAGGTCCGGTTGTATCAAGTTTAAGTGATAAACAATGCCGCTCGTTTAATGATCGTTTAATGAGACTGCTCTCTCTTTCTCTCTCTCTCGATAATGTAATGCGTGATTGAAATTTATCTTAAAATTTTATTTTGAATAGAACTTTCGATATCTTTTTCGAAAATTTTATTTGTAGTATTGTTTTTTAATTTTTACACGATTTTTAATATAAAACTTTCGCGTGCACAATTTTTATCAATGCAGTACCGAAAAGGTTAACAACGTGGTTTTACTTTACGATATATATATATATATATTTTTGTAATGCTGCTTTTTTAAAACCTTGTTTAAAGTACTAATTCGAAGCACTGCAAAAAAATGCTTTTTTGCTTTTACTGTATGAACTTACTTGTTATGTTTAAAATGACGTAAGAACATTCCCTTATAAATCATAATCAAACTGTAATGAATTATTTATCATATAACGAACATTATTAGACATCTATCACGTTGTTTCAAATTCATTCGTCTTACGTCATTGTAAAAATAAAAAATTTATCTCACAAGTACTGTAAATTGGTAATGACGCCATAGATGAATGTTTTCTTCGATATTTTTACCTCTAATTACCATTTAATCTTGCAAAAGATAAAATCTTCAAAATTTTTATCTCGTCGTCTTTTTTTTTTTTATTCCCCCTCAAGATTTTTTCATGGACAACGTTATTTATTTATACTATTAATCAATATTTTAAAGTGAATAAATCTTCGTGTTTATCTTTAAAAAAAAAAAATCCCTTTTCTCTGGCGTGCAAATATTAATAAAAACACAGTTGTTTGACTAAAATATTGATCTTTTTAAGGAACGTACATATATTACAACATGATGCACAATGAATAGATTAGAAATTCGCTTGTCAGAGTGGAGAATAAACTGATTCAAAATAATTCGTGCACGTTTTGTATAAATTTAACACGATTTATCATTATATAGATACAACTCTGTCAACTTTAATTCCATTTCACGGATCAATACGCGGTAAAATTAAACAACTCAAAATTAACCCCACCCTTCCAAGACATAATTTTCACTTAGCTTATTAATCAATACATCTACTATCCTATACCTACCTCCTACCTAATAATAGGTAATTTTTTACAATAACTTGTAAAAAAAAAATAACGATAAAACCAACAAAATATTCTCTGAAAAAAGTTTAAAAAAAGAAATTTCTTTAAAATTAATCCTCCCTTAAATAAGTATTTCAATGAACGTTTTTAAAAACGTTTTAATAGAAATATTATCTTCGATGCATAAGATCCCGTGTCGATCGATTTACATTTCACAGGGACGCAAATCTTTTATAAGAATAAAAAAGAAAAATCGCACCTCACGTCTCTCTCTCTCTCTCTCTCTCTCTCTATGAATGTTTGTTATTTCGTTATAACATTTTATAGCATGTGTGTATGTGTTGCTTCTCGGTGCATGTACTGTCACACTCAGGCCGCTGGATGCTATGATGAGTTACCGTGACGCTTGTCACACCACTATGCGGTGAAAATGAAGTTGCAAGAATGCTACTGTGAAAATAAATCTTCCTATCATGTGTGTTCTGCAAATACCCATCGTGCCCGATGGTAAGAGGTGTCACTTTATTTATTATATTCGAATTTTTTAACCGAACGAAAAATTATTTAAAGTACGAACATTGACGTAACGTTGTAGCGCAGTATATGTAACACCTTCTAGTTCTTTTTTATATCCTCTTACGACGTATCATGTACAGTATGCACGATCATTGGTAGTATTATCACACCGAACTAATATCATAGAAGCGTCTGAAATATTTAGTGCATAATAATATAATTTTACTGATACGATTAATTTTCAATTTATTAATCGTGTAATAAATATCTCGATTTCTTTATTTTACTGTCTAATTAATATTGATTAATAGTAGAAAATATTTTAGAAAGAAAAAGAAGAAGTTCGATATTTTTGTTTGAAATATTCGAAGAATTATTTAATTGCTTTAATAATACACCGTTTCGAAGGAAAATTATATGCACCAAAGTTTCAGAATATCTCACATTGTTAATCTTACAACCGATATTAATACATAATCCAAAAACCGCTATGTGTCGATATCAAATTGATTTAGTTCCGTATACTAGCGCTTCAATAATACCAGTATATATATCGTATCCGGCGCAAAATCGGTCCGATCCGGATGACACGTTTGATCCACTCATCATATCTCTCCTAAACTTACGAATCCCCTAAACGTAAAAGAAAAGTTTGAACCAACCCTCCAACTTGCGAAAGTGTCATAGCTATTCTCTATAGATGCTTTCCTTATCACATCATTATTACACCATTAATGTTATCTGAGTAATGATTGCCAAGCAAGTATCATAATATATACATATATATATATATCTTGCATCTTTTTTCTTTCTTTTTTTTTCAATGGTAGTACAAAGAAACGATGCATTTATCTTACACCTTGTATATCTACATACGTATATATATATATTAAGCAATACGCTGTACACGATGGCTATTACACACACACACACATATATATATAATCGAAATTCGAGCGAAGATCGATCCTGAGAACTACAAGAACGATTCACGGTTTGTTTTCCAGCACGAAGCATATCGGAAGAGTTCAGCAGCGGGGATGCAAGGTATCGCGACAACGGCGAACCAGGACCGGGTAGCGCGCACGGTCGCGATCCGCGTTCACCGAAGGAGAAAGAAGATAAAGAAAGAGGTGACGAAGGTATTTCAATATATTTCGTGCGGCTGACCGTCCATGCTCGATCTGTTCATCGATCTCGTTTTCCATTCCGTACGCAGAGATGATCAAGGTGTACGACGGCAACAATTCCCTGAGGAGGCGGATATTTCGGGTGATCACGGTGCCCCGGCAAGCCACCACCGAACAGGTCCTGACGTCGGCGCTTCGCGCATTTCACATCACGAAAGATCCTAGTACGTTGCGTTCCATTCAATTTTTAGATCCAGTGTTATTAATAAGGAAGTTGACAAGGAGTATTCGTTTCACTTTGTTTTTGTACAAAGATCGTGATTTAGGGTAATTTTTTGGGTTTGGGCGAATGGTTAAGGGAGGCTCATCTTTTTAGAAATAAATTACGTATAGCATTTCGTCAATAGCATTTACGTGAACTCAATCTGTCGGATGTATCTATACGCCCACAGTAACAAAACAGTTGACCATTATATTTTACTCCTACGTAAAGATCAAACTGACAACTGCATACTGAATAGTTTTGTATCAATGGAATTGTTCTTCGTTCCATGCTACGTCTCTCTCTCTCTCTCTCTCTCTCTCTGTATGCGAACTCAATTAAAACAAGATGGAATTCCATTAATTTTAAACTGTGAACAGTAGTTAGAAATGTATATACACTTATATATATATATATATATATATATATATTTTGCTTTTTTTTAATTAAACGCGTTTGAATACGTTTGATCTATAATTGTTGAACAAACAGTTAAAAATACATCCAAAGTATAAATAAATTTGAATTTTATACTATTTCGAATTGCGTACTCATACAGAAAGATCATAATTAATATTTTGAAAAATATTGTTGTTTAACTTTCGTATATAATATCTTTGCGAAAATTTTATGTAATTAAATCGTATTGAAATTTATTTATCTCAATCCAGGCAACTTTTACCTCACCGACGTGTACGCCACGGATGAAACCGAATTATGCGATCCAAATCCGGTTCTGAACTTGAATCGAAAAGAGGGCAAACGTCCGGCTGTCTTCTTACGGTTCAAGTGAGTTCCAATCCAAAGAAATATTTTAACGTTTATCGAGGAAACGGAGGAATCGAGATTTTGATTTCGCAATTCCAGGGATAGCGAAAGCGGAGAGGTACGCGTCTATCCGGGCAAATTACAGGTGTCGGAGTCGTTCTGTATAGTGCCTGTCACAGAGGCGACAACGATCGCGGATTTGATCGAGGAAGCGCTTCAAAAGTTCGGCTTGCAAAATTTTAAATCGGAAGATTACAGATGCAGCGAGATTCTTCTGGATCATGGTGGTAAATTCCTCTTTTAATTCCCTCCCGTTTCGAGGAATGAAATATACCTCCTCCTCCGTGTTACAACTTACACATATGAATATCGAATATTTTCCCCAGTCACCGAAAGAGTGTTGTGCCGCGACGAGAAGCCGTGGGAAATCGTGAAGCAGCTCGGCAAAGATTCGATCAGGCAAATGGAATTGATGCGGTTTTACCTTCAGCTTAAACAGGATCCCCATGGACCCAATTTAGCTTTGTTCGTGGGAAATTTGCCGCCAAATCTCTCCGAAAGGAGTTACGAGAACATGTTGACCGAATTCTTAGGCAAAGGTGAATATGAAAAATCGCAACGATTGGCAATATATAACGTAACAAATTGATAAATATTTGTAGAAAACAAATTCTCATCCATCGGTCCGATATACTACGAGTACGGGTCGATGGTGATCATTTACGAGGACTCGAACAAGGCTGTTACAGCGTTGTACACGTTAAGGGAATCAAAATACGAGGACAAACATCTTTTAGGTACATTGAACACAACAATCCACGATTAAAATCTTCGATTATACTGAAAATGTTACATTTCCATATCTCTCTGATTGCACACAGTTATGCTGTTACCAAGTATCGAGCCGAGCATGGTGCCTCCTGGTGTTCAACCTCTACTCGTGTTCGTGAACGTGAAATCTGGCGGTTGCCAAGGGCTTCAATTGATCTCCAGCTTTCGAAAACTTTTGAATCCTTATCAGGTGTTCGATCTCGACAATGGAGGTCCGCTTCCTGGGTTTGTAAAAAAATTATAATACATCGTATTTCTTCGTATGACTGTCATGTTCGTGTGATATATATAAAAATCGTGGTTACATTGCAGCCTCTACGTTTTCCGTCACATAAAGGATTACAAAATCTTGGTTTGCGGTGGCGACGGGACAATAGGATGGGTGTTGCAGTGTTTGGACAACGTGGGCCAGGATAGCGAGTGTTCCTCGCCTGCTTGCGCCATTGTTCCCCTTGGCACAGGAAACGATCTTGCCCGTGTCCTGTGCTGGGGTTCCGGTTACACAGGCGACGAAGATCCCCTCAACTTGCTTCGGGACGTGATCGACGCGGAAAAATCCATGCTGGACAGGTGGACGGTTGTGTGCCACACGGAGGAGAAAGAGGACAAGCAATCGTCCACTAACGCGGGAGGTACGTTGAGTAATAATGAGCTTTGAAGAAATTTAATTCGACGAAGGATTGATTATTTACAAAATGTGATAAATGTCACCAGGAGCGGGTGCACCCAGCGAAGACAATACGCAAATATTGGTGATGAACAATTACTTCGGTATCGGCCTCGATGCCGATCTCTGTTTAGACTTTCACAACGCCAGGGAAGAAAATCCGAACAAATTTAAAAGCAGATTGCGTAACAAAGGGGTGTACGTGACAATGGGTTTGCGAAAAATGGTAAAACGGAAACCGTGCAAAGATTTGCACAAAGAGATACGACTGGAAGTGGACGGGAGACTCGTCGAATTACCTCAAGTCGAAGGAATAATTATTCTAAACATTTTAAGGTATATATTTATTGCATGTTAAATGTTAGTTGCGAATTCAAATTTTGTTTTTTCAATAATCTAGTTGGGGTTCTGGGGCAAATCCTTGGGGACCAGACATCAAGGAAGACCACTTTCAAACACCGAATCACGGGGATGGGATGTTGGAGGTGGTCGGAGTCACGGGTGTTATGCATCTTGGACAAATCCAATCTGGTCTCCGTACAGCGATGAGGATAGCACAGGTAAGTTTCTTCTTCGTCTATCTTGAAATTATAGAATTTAATAATAATGCAAATTAAAAAATATATGTATATATTATCAAACATTTCCACAGGGTGGACATATAAAAATTCATTTGTACTCCGACATACCAGTACAAGTAGACGGAGAACCATGGATCCAGAGTCCGGGGGATATCGTAGTTTTGAAATCGGCACTGACGGTAATCTTCTCACAGATATTCAAAATGGCCCCATAATTCTATCGAAATGGACAAACAGAGTGGATTTAATTAAGTTTGAAAAAAGAAAAGGGTTTTCTCACGCTATTCTTTTAAAAAATGTATTTTACACAAACATATTTTGCTTTTACCGATTCACACAGACGTATAAATAAAATATATATCTTTCAATTTAGAGAAAATTGAGATACAATCTCTATTTTTTACGATTTGACATTTAGAAACACCTACACGAGAAATAATAATCACTTTTTATCGTGAATATAAAACTATAAATTATTTGTTCACTCTTCAAATATACATATATATATATATATCATAAGGCCATAACATTTCACTCAAAGTTCAAATCTATCTTATAAGTATTCCACTTATCTTAACATCTTAACATTTCAAATTGTTATAAATTAAAAGATTACTCGATATAATTAAAATTACCAAACTTTTACCCCAAATGCTACATCGTATAGGATACGTACTTGTTTTGCAAAATTGAAAAAGAAATAAAGGAATGTGAATTTATTTGAACGAGTTACTACGAAAGATCATATTCCTCGATGAGCCTGAGATGTTATTGGACTTGTTCTTCCACAATATCGACTATTTAAAAAAGGAAAAAAAGAAAAAGAAAATCCACTCTGTTGAATTTCGCATAGTACGATGAGGTTGCCTATCTCTTTGTCGTCGCACGTTGACTTCCCGCAGGATCTTGCATCTTTACTTGCACTATTTGCTAGATCTAACTTGCCATGAGCGCTCTACGCAGACACCGTAAGAGCGTGATCCAACCGCTGGTGTCCGATCGGCGCATGCATCCCCCTCCCTTAATCGCACACTAAAACTAATGTCTCCTTGTTCCTTTGTTCGCTCCAGGCAACCATGTTGAAGAAAAATAAGATCAAGCGTCGGAATACCGAACCTTCGATTCCACCCGCTAATGGGGTGGGGGGCAAGAGCACGGACGAGTGTAGCAACAAAAGCTAGAAGCCGCAGTTTCCGCGCTCCTATTAAAAAAAAAAAAAGAAAAAAAAAAGAAAAAAAAAAAAGAATCGATCGAATCAGAAATTGCATTCGATTCCCGCCTAGGCTCCACCTCGTATCGTGATATTCCGTTACGGTACAGGGGAGTTTCGGTGCGATCGATACGAGAGAGAACGCATACACACACACACACACACATACTTACACGTACACGTACACGTACTCCCCCCTGTTGTAGTAAAATTCCATTCGATGTTTCCGCCGCATGTAGCTCTCTGTGCCAATTATATTGTCGATGTGTATGAATGATCGATAAATTTTTGGACAACAATCAAGGCTTTCTGGTTTCGAGGAAGATCCGGTTCTTCCAAGGTCTTCGAGTCTCGGCAAAGAAATCATTTGCGAGATGTTGATACGATTGAACGTAAGATCGGATTTGGATATTTAATTTTGGATTATATTTCGATAAAGTGCTAACCCGAAGTGCTTATCGTTTTTTTCGAAGCAGTTTCTTTGAATAATTTAAAATTTTGAATGATTTTATGCTTTTGAATGATTATTTGTTTTTCTCCCTCCTCTCCCTTCTTCCTTCCTCAAAAAAAGTTGAAAAAGTTTTACATGATTTTTTTAAACACGTTTTTTAAACGCATGCTGAATATTAATATCGTTTTTTTTTTTACGATCGAGATGATAATTTTTAAGAAAGATAAAATTTCAAAAATATTAAACTGAAAAGATTCGATATTATAACTAAATTTTTAAATTTTTGTCCGAGAATTTATCATTTTATGATCATATCTAAATGCTCAGCGCAATTTCAAGCTTGTCGTAAAAAACAGTGTTGTGAAAAATTGAAGGTTCGAGAAATTTTTGTCAATATTTTGCAAATGTTGTATGATAAGCAGTGACAATCATTCTGTATTTTAAAACAAAATGAAAAGAAAATATAAATATATATATATTCTGATAATTTTATAGAACCTAGTTTTCACAACACTAAATGATTCAATTATTATGCCTATTTTTCTCAAATGGTGTTTTCCAGCTTCAGAAATTAACTTTCGAAGGATCTTATTTCTTTAATATTTCGAGATAATCTTCAAAAAGATTTTCAAATTTTTACTTTTGTTGTATTTTGAAATTGTCATTGCAAAATTCATATAAATTTCCTGATTTCAAAATTCCAATATCCAGAAAATAGCATCGATCCTTTGAGAGTTAATCGATCGTTCGTTTCATTCTCGTCGTGGAAAATCTATTTATCTGAATCTTTTCGTTCCTTGAAATTTAGAATAAATCGCAAGAAATTATATTTATATTTTTGAAAATATATTTGTTTATCAGTAAAACGATAAACTCTCATTATCTATTAAATTAAATCGCATATTGACGGTTCGAAAATGATCAAGTTTTTTTTAATTATCGAATGTTATACTATTCCAAAAAAAAAAATTGTAGATACAAACGTTATCTTCATTCCTCTATGGATCCAGATAAATAGAATTCTATCTCATTCGCTAGAAGTGTGCAGAATTTTGAAACGACGAGCTCGGAAAAATTCGTGCAGGATCGGATTCCTGTTCTCGTACCTGTTTTCAGGATCCGATTCGACATCGGGTAAATTCGGCAATACTCGGACGCGATCGATTTGGAACACATTTTCGTCTTATTTAAACCTTTTAACTTTTTCCAATGATTCCAATGCAATACGAAATATATGATCATTTTAAAATTCTCTTTTCTGAATAGCGTGTGACAATCCTGCACACTTCTAACATTCGATCGAATGCAATTCATTTATTTTTCTCTCTCTCTGTGTTAATCCTTGGCGAGTGTTATTCTGGCTGTGTTAACCGATCCGCGTGTCGTTCTCACTTTGGTCACATTGGCATTGACATTGCAATCTGTGTTTGCTCCTTTGTGCGCGCTCCTTGTGATCCTGTCCCTTCTTAGGCCACGATGCTGAAGAAGACCAAGGGTAAAATGAAACGGCGTAACACAGAGTCGAGCATGCAGCTGGCGCTTCAGGCAGCAGCCTCGAACGATCCGGAGCCTGAACTCTTCTGAGTGTCCGAATATAGAGTCCCGTGCAAGCGGATGGATGTCACGACACGAGTATTATCACGTATTTGCACGCATAAGTGGCACGGTTGTAGCACAACACGCAACAAACGAAATCGGCCTCGAAATTCGTCTGTCTGACCACGGTCACGCGCTGTCACGAACTTATTATTTCTAGTAAGCACAAAGAGCGGAGAAAAAAAAAAAAGAAAGGGGCGAGAAAGAGAAGGATCATACACACGAATAATATATATATCTACCATAACTGTACACTGATATACTGATGCATATATACATACACAAGTGAGTACAATTTTTCTCTTTGATGAATAAAAAAAAAAGAAAGAAAGAACGCAAGCGGGAGCTCCTTTAGGAAATAATTGAGAAGAAAAGTGCGAAATCTGATGATTTTACTTATCATTACGCGAACCTCTCTCCGTGACCGTTAAAGAATCCAGGAAATGGGAGGAAAGGAAAAAAAAAAAGAAAGAAAAGAGAAAGAAGAAAAGAGGACAACATACGCTCGTCTATGTGGACACATCATTATATAAACTCAAGTAATCTTTAATGTCCTTTTTCCGAATTGCTAGGATGAAAACAACTAGATCTCATTTTTAAATGTTAATAATCATTAATTGTAGCATTGTACGTAGCTTTGATCGATATTTTTTTAGTAAAACGATAAAACGATAAAAGAGAGAGGAGGATTAAGAGAGAAGAGCGAACGAATGCATGAACGCGAGAGAGAGAGAGAGAGAGAGATTTTATGTATGTTTTACGTATGTAAGGGAAAAAGAAAGAAAGAGAGGGAGAGAAAGAGAAAAATGAAGCGAATCGTGGAAGAGTGAAAGGAGTGTTATACATGATAGGATAATTAAAAATCACGTTACCAAGAACAGCAGCAGTATTGAAACAAGTTTCTCCCCGAGTTTAATTCGCTTGACAGTCATATTTGCGCATTTACGTTGTATAGTTCGTTATTTAGTCTCGGAAATGCGATCGAAAGAAAGAAGTGAGAAAAAAAAAAAAAAAATGTAATTGTACATGACATTTCGTATTTGATATTTTACTAATTTACAGTAAGTATCATGATACGAATCCCGTAAATCACGAATATCGAATACATACAAGATCAGTTGTTATCTATTAATATAATATATATATATTAAAAAAAAAAATATAAATATATATATATATATAAAATATTTATGATTATAAATATTAATATATTTACAAAAGAGTAATGTATTAGTATTACAGTTTTAAGTTGTGATAACTGTTGTGCGTCTGACTGCTGGGCAGTCTGGAATTTATAAGAAAAAAAAAAAAAAAAAAAAAAAAAAACAAAAAGAAACAAATACCAGTGGCAGTCAGTTATTTCATATTATAGAATAAACGAGATAATAAAAAATAAAAATCGAAAAGAGGGAGAAGAGAGAGTAGTAGGATGAATGATGAACGAGGAGGAAAAGAGAGCGGATGGAAAGCAAAGAGAAAATTTATCTGAGATAAAGAAAAGAAAAGAAAAGAAAAGAAAAATAGTTAAATGTGACGCGTTTCCGGTAGGGTTTTAAATCGGCGGCTTGAACGTTTTGCCAACTCGTCTCGATGACGATCTCACACGATCTTGAATCCCGATTGATTGGATTCGTGCTTGTGACAAAATATTTCATATATAACGAATAAAAGTATCACGAAAAATTCAACGTCAAACAAATGAAGGAAGGAGAGGGAAGGAAGGTCGGTGGCGACTTGGCAACCGTTCTCACTTCGCGGCTCTGGCAAAAATGTTCTCTGTCCAATCGAAGAAAGAATCAATTTTACCGGAGCCGCATGGATAGGCAAACACTACATTCCACTGAAAACGTGGTTGCGATAAGCAAAGATGGACACACATGTACATTTCTAAACTATGCCAAAAAAAGAAAAAAAAAAGAAACTTCTAACGTGCTAACACTTTCAACTGCTGTTTGGACACCTCTCGATATATGCAGGGTTGAGACAATTCTCTGGTGGTGAAGAAGAGAAGAAGAAGAAGAAGAAGAAGAAGAGGAAGAGGAAGAGGAAGAAGAAGAAGAAAAAGAAAAACGCGAAGCATAGGATCGGGAAGATCGTCTATGGGAATCGTTGGTGATTTTCGGCGTACGATTCGTATACACGAAGAGAGAAAGTGATATTCGAAGAGGCGGCTGATTGGATCGGGAACGAAGTGATCGCACGCATCGTTCCGATTTAAACACGCACGTCGTGGATCGTGTTCATATTGGACCCTTTAGTTGGCATCAATTCGATTAAGAGACAATTCCGGTGCCAAACAGTTGTACATAATACTGTAAATGTAGGAGTAAAAATGGTAACAATAAGGGGAAAAAAGACAAAAAAAAAAAAGAAAAAAACAAACAAACAAATCGTTATTCCGAGCGTCTGAGAGAAAGAAAAGAATAGAAACCAGGTGCTGTTTGTTACATCCCGGACATTCTAGATGAACGATCGTCCCTGTTTAGGAGTTATGATACCGATTTTTTGGGGGGAAACAAAGGGAAAAAAAAAAAAATAGAAAGAAAAGAGGAGAATAAAGAAACGTGTCGCGTGCGTTCCGATCGATCGAAAGTTAAAAAAAAAAAAAAGAAAAGAAAACTCGACGATGCGTTTCGCGCGCGAACCGTCGTAAAAAAAAAAAAAAAATGTATGGAAACGTGTCAAATAGGAGTAGAAGATGTGCGCGAGGGTCTTTTAATTTTTCCGTTTTACGAGACGAGACGCTTGTAGAAATACGCTCCTGCATCTCTTAGCTACTTTGTAGAATCTTTCCTTCCTCCTCTTCCTCCTTCTCCTCCCCTTCTCCCTCCCACTCTCCTCCACCCCTTATTCCCCGAGTGTCTTCTCAAACGAGGTATCCGATCGCGCGGAAAAAAAGAAAAAGAAAAAAAAAAAAAAGAAACATTTCGCCAGAGCAGAAGCAAAATTTTTCCCTTCAACGGGAGACCGGCCATTTTCCGGATGATTGGACCTTGGCCTCCCGTTTCGAACGAAATGGAATCCCAACAACCTGCCAACGTTACATGGGCTCAGTCGTTCGTGCTCGGCATCCGGCTCGAACGCGAGCACGAGCGACGTAACGGCGGCAGATTGGAATCGCGATTGCATTTGTTGATCTGACCAAAAAAAAAAAAAAAAAGAAAAAAAAAATGAAGCTCTAGTGTATTCGCCGTTGCTAATAAACCAAAAGAAAAAAGAAAAAAGAAAAAAAAAGAGGATAGAGGAACCACACATTAAGCTATGAACAATCTACGTATAATGAATGTATGTGCTATGGAAAACAAAAAAAGAAAAAAAACATGCTAGCTGTTACGACTGAATTCGTTTTCCTGTCCTTTCGACACACGTGTACACTTACATACTTACACGAAACACGTATATACATGCGTGTAAGAGGAACACACACACACACATATATACGGAAGTATATCTCTGTGCGATCTATTTTTTTGTCACCTATCAGAATTCGAATACAGAAGAAAACGATACACGCGGATAACGTGATACACGTACACAAATACAGACGAATACCAATACCTTCCTCCTCCGTTTACATTGTATTTGTAGAATATAGATTTTGCCGGAAGACGCGGTTCCGTAAATTATTTTCCATCGATTTCGAACGAAAGAGCGAGAGCGTATTGTAATCACACCGGGATGATCGGATGATGACACGTTTTTAGGGATGATTATTATTTTCATTACGAGTATATAATACGTTTCGTTTTCTTTTTTTCTTCTTCTTCTTCTTCTTCTTCTTCCCCAATGTTCCAAATCGTACACACCGCCTGTATTACCCGTTGTAAGCTCGAAAGGACACATGTTGTGTGTGATCGAATAATAGAGATCCGTTGTGTAACATACATTGTACATACATTGTCGATGTATCACGCGCACGCTGGTGTGGTATACCGAGAAAAAAGAAAAAAAAAAAAAAAAAAAAGAAACAAAAAAAAAAACGAGAATTGTTACCGAGTTTACGATCCTTATGTTTCTCTCCTGATTGTATTGTTTCAGACGTGCTCGACTTGCACGCGATTAATTTATATCCGCGAGGTGGGCGAGGTTTTTGGTTTCAATCTTGTCTTGGCGTGTATATTACGGAAAGAGTGGAATATTACATAAATTAATGTACACATTACTTGTCGACTTTTTTTTGATTGTGACTTTTTTTACAAATTCCATCTCATTCGTTTCTCTGTAAGACGATTTTGTGCGTGGACGCGCCACCCTCTCCCCCATGTCCTTTATTCCATTTTTATTCCGTTTTTGTTCAATTTGTGTAATTGATAATACAAGATGCGGTGTAAACTGCGGTGGTAAACCGAAGGAAGACAATTTGTTGTTCGAAGTAGATTGAAAGTATGGAAACCGTTTATTTTAAAATTGAAAAGAATATTTGAAGGGATAAGATAATTCTGGTAATATGAACCAGACTTTTATGAAATTATAGTTTAATATTTTAAAAGTGTTGAATAGTTGAATTCCTTGCTAGTTTGAAGAGTTGATCGATTATATTTATCTATCTACTATTATTACATCATTCTACCTTTATAAATTAGCAATAGAAAAAGAGATTACATTATATATTGATTTCAGAATCACCATTCTAAAATAGAATTATAGCTAAAATTTATTTTATACATAGAATGACGTAAAAGTATTTTTAAAGAAAATCGATAATTCTTATAACCATGCAAAAAATGATTATTTATATTGTAAATGGAAAATGTCAATTTTTATTAAATCTTTTATAAATGAAAATCGCACGGTTCGGTTACAATTGTATAGTTATTTTATAGTACGAGAATTTATTATCGTATCTCATACTTTCGATTTACCTTCGTACGAAGAGTAATCTTTAAGTAGCACCGACTACGTTGTTTCTTTACAATATATTTGACACAGATCTCTTGACCTTTAAATTTGATAAACACGTGTAAATGATTATTATTAATATTTATTTTTAATGTTCGATTCCGTAGGAAAGAAAAAAAAAATTGTAAATTACAAACGACACAGTTTCACAAATGAAAAAGTCATTATTTCTATGAATATTTCATGATTGTCAATTAATGAGAAGATTACAATAGTTATAATGAAAAAAAAAAAAAAGACAAAAAGGACGGAAACACTGTATAACAGTTTATGACTTTATAATTCCTGTCTGTCAATTATAAATCATAATAATAATATAATAGTGGTAATAATAAAAGTCGGTGTTGATTGAATACGTACTACTATATTAATGGAAAATTAATATTTTATCAAAGTATAGAGTGCAATTTATGTTGCATATATATATATCCAATATATTATTACGATTTACGGAGTCTAAGGTATGTGTCAAACACATCTTTGATTTTATGCAGGATTTTTTTGAAATTTAGGTCAATCAAAGAAAACCGAAGAATAAACAAATCGAATCAATGCAGCACGATATTTAGAAGTTATAAGGTAAGTTTTCGTAGACAAATTGGTATATATGCGTCAACTGAAAAGTATTGGGGAAATCACGGACTGAATAATCATCGAGGAAAATACCAAGATAAAATGCCGTAGACGTTATTACCTATTCAGTTATCATAATAAATGTATACATATATATACAATATATACATATATGTATAAAAATGAGGAAAAGAATTTTTGAAACGATTAATTCATTAAATTATTAAAATAATTTATTATTTTATAAATTGAAAAGATAATATAACATAATTTGAAAAATAAAAATTCAATGTTTTAAATAATAATATCTATTTTATATTAGGGAAAAAGGATTAAAACATAATTTTTTGACACATCATTAATTTGTTTAATACATAGATTAAATATCCCTCTATAATTATATATTTTTGTAATTATATATTGATACATCCAAACAGTGCATAGTTTAAATCAATTCACCAATTAACATATTACATATTTGCTTATTACATCTAGATTTTCGCAGAAAAATATATTTATCAAATATTTATTCGAATGATAAATTACAAAAAAGTATTTTTGCTAATATTATCGATTACAATACAAATATCACATAAATCACAAGCAGAATATTGCTTTTAACAAGAAATTGCGATATTAGAATTATTTCGATTATTTAAAATTTTATTAAATGTGTATAATATAACATTGGATTATATTAAATATAATAATCTAAATTCATTAGTTAGGAATTAATTTCTTTGGTCAGTTTTAGAAATTTTTTCTTTGAAAGTTAAATACTTTTAAACAATGATTTGGTATTATAAATATAAAATTTTCTTTGTTTTTTTAATTTTTTTAACACAAAAATATATTGGAATGTTTTTCATTATAACAAAATATATTAATTTTTTTAGACAATCGTCAAAATAGATTTTATACATTAAGTTTCATATTTTAATAAGATATAAATAATATTAAAGAAAATTATTTTCTATTTGCACAAAAGTTATTCGTAATTAAAACATAGCTATCTGTCAAAATAATGACAAATAAAAATATTTTATGAAATTTTTATCATAAAAGAAAAAAAAAATATTAAATTTTCCAAATAAACGAATGTATTACAAATACATTTTTATATTCTTTTAATTGCTAATTTTAATATTTTTAAATCATTCAATTTATCAAATATTTTAATTGTTTTTGAAAACTATTTCGTATTATATAAAAAAATAAATCATCTGTTTTTATAAATAGAAATAAAATATATATAGTTAATTTTTACATAAATAACATAACTAATTTGTTTCTTTTTTTGCACAAAAATCAAAATTATTAACGATAAAATAACGAAACCTTCAAAATCGTTATATATTATTTTTAAGAATGTAAAATTACTATAAATAGAAAATAACATAGCCTCATATAATAAAATTGATATGAAGTTTGATTTAATTGCATAATCATTAATCGCATAAAGCACAAAAAAGTTATCATTCTTTATTAAAATGATATCTCCACGAATAAAGCAGAAAAATATATTTGCAAAATTTTCAATATTTGACAAACAAATAAAAATGTTATTCGTATATTTTGAACTTAGATAAAATAGATATATAAAAGACAACAACAAATGACTATGCATTCAAAAGATCATCATCGCTATCAGTTTGACATTGCGTGGCATCAACATCGAGCAGAAGACGAGCTTCTTCCGTAGTATCAACCTAAAATATACAATAATTATTAATTTTAATTTTATAATTAAAATTTTTTAACGATAATAATAATTGATAACATTTGAATAATAATGATTGAGTAGATTTTATAAATAAAAATTACTCTAAATAACATACTCTAAATAACAAATCTTTTTCAAGCAATATATAATATATGTACTTTAATAATATAATAATATTCGTATATTCGAACATTTAAGTTATTTAAACAATTTTTCTTATACATTTTTCTTATATTTCCTTTTCCTTTCCTAACTATTAATTATATAAATTAGAGGTGTATCGAATACATGAATATGAAAAGGAAAAATTAGAAATACTAAGAAATATATCAAGGATATACGCATGTAATAAATTTCTTAAGAAAATAAATTATTAAGAAACAATTAAATTTCTGAACAAGATACGGATATACAATGTATATGTGTTCAAACGAAATGGGGAAAAAATATAATTTCTGTATAAAACATACTCTGCAATATTGGACACGACTATTGCCTCTTCTTGAAGAAAATGGATTGATACATGAGCGCAAACACGCTCTTTTATCTGGATTTCGAAAATAAAATAGTGCTATTATTAAAGCAATAACACTCAACACAATGACTGCCACGATACCAGCTAAAACAGATGAATAATATTTAATAATATTTTTATTATTATTATCATATTATTATCACATTTATGTTTTATAATTCAAGGAATGCGTGCCAAGCGTTAAAAATAAAATGTTACTAAATTTAATTTTATCTACTTCTTTTTTTCTCTATGATTCTGTTATTTTATCAATCTCCTTATATGAATTAATTTTATTAATTCCATTAAATGTATGTATAAAAATTATTTTTATATTATTAAAAAATGATTATTTCCTATTTGTACTCACTATGACTAGGAGAAAAGTTTTGAACATCATGTGCATTTGAAGGAATTGTGGGTTGCTGAGAGCTCGATTGACAGGAACATGTAACATTTGTATACCATTCAAATTTTGCACTGCATTCCGATTCCTGTATTAAAAAGAAAAATTCATCAATAAAATAAAATATGTATATATATTAAAGATTCTTATTTCACGTGAATCTAGTTTAATTTCTAGCTTTAAGATGTAAATTTAAAACTATACAATTTTGCAATAAACAAATAATTAATTAATTTTTAATACTAAGAAATATATCAAGGATATAGGCATATAATAAATTTCTTAAGAAAATAAATTATTAAGAAACAATTAAATTTCTGAACAAGATACGGATATATAATGTATATATATGTTCAAACGAAATGGGGAAAAAATATAATTTCTATATAAAATATACTTTGCAATATTGGACACGATTATATATAGTTTATAAAGTAGTAGGAAGTAGTAGTAGTAGGTATTAAGAACCGTACAATCAAAAATAATAATATCTCTTCTCTATCCTTATGCAATGTTTGTCTGTATGAAATAAAAACATCAAATACCTCCTTATACATTCTATTATGCTAATAGCAAATCGGAACTTCCAACATCCAAATACAAAATGGAACTAATTAAAATTTTTCAATTTATTTTATCAACAAAGTTTGTAAATTTGTAAATTTAAGAAAAGAATGTAAATTATTATGAGTCAAATAAGTTTAAGAAAATATATAAACAGAAATAATAAAAAAACGGATTAATTTTTATGTGTTTTTATATGACACATAAATATTTTATGTATATTTTTGTTTTATCGTGTAATGTTTCAAATATCGTAATTAAATTTTAAAAGAATAAAATAAGTTTGGTTTCTATAAATATGATAATATAACAAGTAAATACATAAAAAATATATAAAAGTAAAAATGGTTAAAAACTACAGTAACTATATGCCTTTGTCTAACTGAATATGATTTTACATTCTTTACATTTTACATACAGATTAAAAAAGATTAGTACAGTAGTTTATACCTAGAGTATATAGAGGGAAATTCCCAAATTTTATTACCGAAGTCTCTCCCCTAATGAGAAAAGTAATTAAGACGAAATCAGTACAATACATACTTCAAAAATTTCAAATATAATAAGAAAATATATTCGAGAACTTTAAATAAAAGAAATTATTTTTTAAACCTTTTTTTTTATTAACATATATAATTTTTTTATGCATTCAAAAGATCGTCGCTTTCCCGAAATATTGAAATATTGAAAATGAATAATTACAATTTTAAATAAAAATTATTATTAATATTAACTCAATTTTTAAAGTTATGAAAAAAATAAATCTATAAAATAAATTCCAAAAATTCTCATTATATATTCAAAAAAATATTAATATTATTCTTCTCTTTTCTTTACATAAAATATTACAATAGCACAATGAACATGTTAAAAATAATATATATAATAATATATATAATAAAAAAATAATATAAAATTATATAATTCTATATATATATAAAATTATATATATTATAAAATTAATAAGAAAAAAATTATTGCATTAATAACATATAGCATAGTAAAAGATGATCAAATTTTTTTTGTTACTAATAGAGAAAAGTCATTCAAATGCCTGCATTTCGAGGCACGTGGTAAGGACCGACTAAAGGGCGGAAACGGAAATAGTAATACAGCACCGTAATGCACATCTGCTTACCCTTATGAAATCATCTTGAGATTTTTCAAGGAACATGCTATTCTAAATAGGAAATACTTTTCACAGTGAAGAGAGCTACCATGGAAAAAACTGATTGCTTTCGGAAGTGTATTATTCTAGAACCTAGGCCATGTGGTGACCAGAAATATCGTGTCACATCTGGACACTTGAATGCTCGTGTCTTGTACTTTCGAATTTATTGTTATACCCGAAGAGAAAAGGGTGAAATACCTTTCTTCAGGTAATTCCATTTTTATTATGGTTTATCTGAGATTTCACATGCATTATATATTGTAATATTTTATAGGATAAACCTGAATAGAGAAATTTTCTTATGATCTTATTATTTATCTTCATAAATAAAAATCTTGTTTTTATTTTTCAGATTTTCTTTTTCTATTTTATTTTAATAATTTTAAACAATAAATTAATCATTTGCTTCTATAAAATAATTAGCAAATTTCTATAAAGTAATATAAACAATTATTATTTTATTTAAAATTGCATTGTAAAATTTTAAAAATTATAAAAATTATAGTAAATTAGATTAAAGATTAATTGAAGATCGTATAAAACAAGTTCTTTTACTAGATATAATCACATACACGTGTCAATAAAATGGTCTAATAGAGTTTCATATTTAACAATGAGAAAGATATCATACTCTCTTGACTTATTACTATCTTCATCTTTTATAAATTCATCGTGTCATGTCGCTTTAGTGAGTTGTGTGCAAAAAATTATCGAGAAATAAATAGATACGTGTGTAAGTATCAAATTTTTCAAGAAATTGCGCACAATTTTGACATACTTTAATGATAATCTTCATAAAATAGTAAACATGAAATAATAATTAAAATATAATTAAATCATTTGATATTTTATGATTTTAAGATTATAGAAAAAAAAAAGATCATAGAAAAAACAATAAATAATATACGATATTAAATTACTTTTATAATAATCAAGATTGAAGATTCTTAAGTATCTTGTAAGACTTTCTTTGATAAACATTTATGGAATGAAAAATACCAGACGGAACACGTGTTCAGTAAAATATCTAAAAGCCTTTTGGAAAGAATTAGGCTTCTGGTTCTGGTAGAGAAGATGTTCTTCTACAGTGCCTCTTTAGGATCTATTTTATATTTATTTACTAGATCGATGAAACCAGAAACGTAAAATTCAAAAGATTATTCTGCACAAGAAAATTTTTCAACTAAAATTACACCTAAAAATATATATTTTAAGATTGAAAAAATGTAAATACCGTGTAAAATAAAATTTCATATTTTAATGTTTAAATAAGCATATTTGACATAACCTTTTGGTAATTCCACATTTTATCAAAATATTATAAATATATTTCGTCAGATTTGACAAATAGTGATTACATATTCTTTGAATTAAGAAAAAAACGTATAGAAAAAAATACGTATCTAATTTATGTATTTTCCACTGAGTAGCAATATAATAAAAAAAATAATAGATATACACTTTCTTTTCCTGATGAGACATATTATTTATTAAGACATGTTAACTGAAATATATAAAATCTAAAATTTCAATAAAAATAAAAAATGTTATTTATTTTTCAGAAAATAATTAGAAAATTAGAAATAATTATTCCACTATCTTCGAATTCAATACCGTAAGTAAAGGAGACATTTTTTTATAACCTTAATAACACAATTTAAAATTGTAAATATTTATAATATGTATAAATCTATAACAGTTATTCTTTGTATATAGTATGGCATATTAAATATGAATTATCTTTTATTTCCTCTTCGATAAATTTATGATAATAATTTTCGTCAGGATTTTATATTTTTAATGAAAATTTTGTAAAAGGACTTTTCCCCACCATATTAGCGGTAAACTAGTATTTATCTAACCGTTTACCCTACCACCATCAGTTTTCTTATTGGATCGTGGTCGTGGCAGATCACGTGGTTTTGTTTCGTCATTCCGTTCAGACTCACGGTAGCATGCAAGTATACAAGGAATCGACAGTTTTTGTTGAACCGTTTCAGTGAACGTTGCATCTATGAATTTTTATCAATTTTAAAATAATTAGAAATTTTTCTTTGCAATTTACAATAATGTTTCGATTATTACAATCGAATCAAACAAAATTTATTATCGAATGATCGTGATTGTGAAATACGCAGTGTGTTCACGTGATTGAATAATTCTGGCAAAAAAAACAAATAGTGACAACGAATGATTGCAACGAATAATCCTTCCTATTGAATCTGGTAAAAAATTTTTTAACAATTTTTTAATAATAAATCTATAATCTTAAATAATACTATGTACGCGATACAATACAACTCGTGTTATCAAAATCGATTTGCATGTATCGATCTGTTGTTAGTGAGCAAATTCATTATAGTGAACAAATTCATTATATTCGAATTTTAAATACGAATAAAGAATAAAAATAATTATTCCCGTGAAAATGAATAGAAATATGTGAATAATTATAAATTATTTTTTACTATTTTACTTATATATATAATATATATAAAACATAAAACATTTGATTGCAATAAATATAAATTATTCATTGTCTTTTTTATTATTTTTGTGATTATAAAATAATAGAAATAGAATAATAGAAACGATATTTGATTATAAATTTATATTTTTAATCCATAGCGTGACGCGATTTAGAAGTTTATTTCCTATAAATGGTTTTCCAGGAAATAATTAATTTTTGTTTTGTAATACTATACTTTTTCCTTTTCATGTCGATCGATCGATAAAAATTTTTAATCTTTTAGAATATTATATATTATTTCTAAAGAAAATAATGATAAATTAATAAATTTTTAGTTTAAACTACTATCAAGTACAAAATTTATTTTTTATTGATATCATTTTTCTTATTATTGAAAAGTATTTATTCATATAATTATATAATTAAAATTTATGTAATACATAAAAAATATTTTTTTAATGATAGTGCACTTTATAATTTACTTTTCAACAATTAGATATAACATATTTATTTTTTATTATTTCTTATTTTAGCTAATTAACTATAATTTTTTCAAAGAATGATTTTTTTATATTGAACAAGATATAATTACGATTGTGATTTAACTATGTATAAAACACGTATAAAAATAAGATACATATAAAAATAAGTGAATAAATTTGAAATTATGCTAAAAGTATACAATATATACGTAACTGATTCTTATATTAATGTATATTCAAAGTCAATATTTACATTTTTTGCGAAGATGTAGTAATCAATTTGAAATTTATATTTATCATATTTATTAGAATATTTTTTATTTATAATTTTTTTATATACAAATTGATAAATTTATAATTAAGAATTTAATTAATTAAATTAATTAATAATTTGACTATGAACTTTTGCAATTGATTACTTATTAAATAAAAATTAAATAAAAATTAAAATATTTCAGAAAAACAAATTTTATAAGAAATGACAAAAATAAAAAAAAAATGAATAAATATCATTTTTAAAATATTATTTCATTATTTAAATATATACAAATTGAATAAGATTATCATTATCAAATAAATTATATTAGCTCAAAAAAGAAAATCTTAAATCTTATTATTAAATTATCATCTGTAAATTGTTATAATGACCCTTGTAATTAATAAATCATCACTGAATTAATAAAATATTTTGTTTTGAATTGTATCATTTAAAGAGATTGCGACAATGTTTCATTTCATTTCTTTTTTTTTTTTAAATAACTTATTTGCATTTATGAACTTTAGTAAAAAGATAAGATACATTATCTTAAAAAAAATTAATCTTATTGCATACATTTTCAATATACAAAAACAAAGTGTAACTGCCATAACAAATTATTATAAATTATTATGCCATTAATTTAAAAAATTAAGAGTGATTGTAGAAAAATAGATAATTTGTTTAGTTAAAAAAATAATACTTATATATATATATATATATATATCACATTTTAATATTTGTTATTATAATATATTATTTTCATATTTAAAATGATTTAAATTTTATGTTTAAAAGTTTTTTTATTCATAATTTCAATATTTTTTTTATATTCTTTAATTAAATGTATCCAATGAATATTTAATATTTAATAAATAGCAATAAATCTTAATTCTTTAGAAAAAATTTATAATCATTTACATCATATATGATAATATTTTTTGCAACTAAGATATTAAAAGAAATTCAAAAATTATTAGATCAATGGAGCATGCATCATAATCAGTACTTATATAATAATGAATATTATTTTTAATTAAAATATCTTATTAATAAATAACATCATTTTTCTAAATAAATTCAATTTCTATGTTAAATACATGTAACATGTTAATATTTAAAGATTAAAAAATTGATATTTAGATGATCATTTTTTATTCTTTTATTTAATATTAATAAAATATTATTTTTTCTTTCAGTATATAAGTAAACATAGCAAACTTCTACGAATTTCACATAGTAAGAAATAAAAGAGAATGTAAATTGTCCTTGATATATAGTTAAATCAACATGTGCCTCTACCACCTGTGTATGTCACAAACGTGCAATAAGATTGACGATTCTCTATTTAATAGATTTGAATGATTAGTTTTGATTAGTTTTGATTCCTTCCTTGAAAATTATCGAAGTTATTAATTCAAAGATTCATGGATTACGACTATAATTCAAAATCGACTGGAAAAAAAATTTTATTTATCCATATTAGATATTTTATTTCTCAAGATTTTTCATAAGTATTTGATTTTTTAAATTTTTCAACAGAAAATATTATATTAGAAATAGTTTCTTTTCCAAAATTATATTATTATATCATTAACAAATCGTTATTAAATATAATATTATCAAATATAAGATTAAAATATTAACATATTTGGAAAAAAAATTAATTTCCTAAAATAATAAAACGACACGGAATTTATGAGTTAATATCTTCGTTATTAGAGATATGAATGAGTTCAAACACCGTATAGTTATCCTACTTATAATCTATAATCGCATTATGTAACATATCAATAAGTCAAAAACTTGATTTCAAATCTTTCGATGGTCATGGTTATGTAAATATATTTTTTATAGTGCTGCGTACTCATAACTTGCGTAAAATAATAAAATATTTAATTTATAATATTACGTATCAGATATCTTTGAATTTGATACGATTTTTAATAATAAAAACATCGATCGAATATCGAAATGAAGAGAAATAGAAATCTTTTCGCAGTTTTCCATAATATTTCTTGCCATGTTCAAACTTAATGAATACTAAATATAATACTGTATACTAATATAAGTATACAGTATTAAGTTTCAAAAATATTTTATCAGATACATAATACTTAAAACTTAAATTTCGGAAAACTATGCCATTAAAAAAATCTAAAAATCACATGTATCGATATTTACATTTAAATAGCCATTAACAAATTTTATTTATCGTTTCAAAATGTATTAATGTACTGACTAGTCTTATGTTCCTAAAAATATCCTAATTATCTATTTAAAATTTTTAATAGTAATAATTTTCTAAATAAGTCAAACTTTCATTAAAATTAAAAACAATCTATATTATTTATTATCTTGAATCTTGTGTAAATGTTGTTATATTAATTTCTTAAAAAAAAAAGAAATAACATATCATTCGTTTCCAAGTATTCTACGTCATTACTTTTGTTATATTCTCTTTTCTTGAAGATGATAGTAGCAGAGTTGCGCAGATTTTTAGCTCTAAATTAAAATGATCAGAATATTTATCAAGTTATATTTATCATAAGTAAATATTTATCATTTTTATATTTTTTAATATTAATAAAATATTATTAATTATATAATTATAGTAACATTTAATATTTTTCAAGTAAGAAAAAATTGATCATTATAATTTTTTAATGACTGAAAAGATTTCTTATTTACTTTTCTTAAATATACATATAATATGTATATATAAATTTATCAAAAAAATATAGAAAAATCATTAAATTAATACGAATCATCTTTATATCGATCTGCAATTGTTTTTTTTATCTATAGTTGTATCGAAAGATTCTAAATTAGAATTAGATTTTAAAAAGAAATAGATCTATTAGATTCATGTAATATTTGATTTTTATCACTACGTAACAATGTTTTAATCCGATCAAATGGGAAGAATATATGCAATGGAAAGCATGATATTCGAGCAAAATGAATTTCATAAATATAAGAACTCTTATAATATATCAATGAAATAAATGCAGCATGCGATATCATAACAAGAAGAAGATATAGATAATAAATAAAATAAATAATAAATAAAAAATTACATTGATTTTAACATAACATAAAATTATTTAAATTCTATATGAAAATTTTATTTTTTGTTATCAAAATGTTTCTTAATTATTTAAAAAGTAATTTTAAAATATTAAAATAATCATTGATTTTAAATTTAATTATTATTAATCAGGAAAGACAACCGTACATTTGATTTAGATAATATTTTTCAAATATAGAAAGTTTCGAATAATAAACTCTAAAAGAGATAGTTTTTAGATTAAAATTCTCGAGGAAATATAAACTAAACAAATGTTTTATTGTTGTATGAAAATCAATTATCAAAATAAGTTTTTGATATAATTGTCTGGCAATGTCAGACAATTACAGAAAATGATAAAACATTAAATCATCAATTCTTTTATCTATTATCAGTAGGAAATAGAAATTTGATATCTAAAGAAATACTGATACGGATATACATACATTAATTTTTATACTTTATTACTATTGTCAAATACGTTAAAAGTAGAAAAAAAATTATTTATCTTTTTCATTATATTCAATAAAATAAATAATTTTTTCATAGGCTGAATAAATTGAAATGAAATATTTTAATTAAAATTGAAGATTCTCAATATAATAGATACAAATTTTCACATTTTTTAAACAGGTCTTCGTATACTTTCTACTTTAATTACACGTAACTATTTACTCATCAATTGTTAGCATGTATTTATAGTTATGTAAATATTTCGTTTTATTATAACTGTGCATCGAAAATTCAATAAAAAAAAAAAATAAAACAAATATTCATTGTTACACACAATATCGCGAATATATATATATTTTTTTAACCTACAATACAGTTTCGAAGCTAGAATTATCGAAATAATTATTTTCTTCTTATCACGTTCGACCTTGGCAAATGCTCGTTCACATGCATGCCCGTATGCATTACGCATCTTACAATGACTCGTGAAACGAGGCGTGTCTCGTTTTAAGCAAGTGCATGTATGTAACTACTCGGGTCGTTAGCCCGGATACATGTTGCGTGGAATACAGTTGCGAGGAATTTGATACGTGATGGGCATGATCTTTCGACCATTCCTTTCACCGAGATCATTAGGTGACAATTCTCCACTTGCCTTTGTTCACTTTGAAATAGTTAAATGAAACAAGAGAGATAATAATAAATTTTAGAACTTAATCGGTTGTAACAATATGTTCGCTGAATTCATTTAATTTTGATTGAACTATTGTCTGATTTATCATCAAAGTTTAATCGAGATGATCTATTACAGCAAGGGACGAAGGCATTTTAATGTTGCGAAGACTAATTGAAAATTGGATGAATTACATTAAACTTCGACATTTATTACGTTATATGTATGTAATATGTATAAAACTTAATAAAAAAAAAACTTTAAATAAATATTTTTAATGCGAATATTCGAAATATAAAAATGAATATTTTTTAGAAAGAAGAAAATTCGAAACAATATAAGTCTAATTATTTGTCATAAATTATCGATGTAAGATAGTAATCATGACATGGAAGATCTAACGAAAGAACAAGATTTGTCTAAGGAGGAATCGTAAATATAATAAAAATAACAATTTTTTTATAAATTCGAAAAGATAATTGAATTATATATAATAAATAAATCATTGATTTTTATAAAAATTACATTTTAGAATGATTCATATAATTGAGATAACACAGTTACAAAAAAATATATTTTAAAAATAGATTATCTCTTCTGAAATCAAAAAATAAAAATAAATAAAGTATTTCTGTGTAGATTGTTTAACGATATTTTTGATATTTTATTTTTTTCCAAGAATAAGATATGCATTGAAAATAATTTTCCTGATTAAAATAAAAATATATAAAAATAAAATTTAATTAAGTAATAAATTAATTATCAATAAATATTTTGAATTATTTATTTGAGTTAAAATTTGAAAATACGTATTTTTAAATAACGGGCAATTTTGTAAAACTTATGAATTTGCTGCATTTTATAGCGATAAAAAAACAATAATAAAAAAATTGTTTGTAATTGTACAAAAAAATATAATATAAAAATACTCAAATATAGGAGTTTTTTTTTCTTTGTTATAAATAAAGATTAAATCATGTATGAAATATTTCCAACTAATTTTATAATATTTTTAATATCAAATGTTTGCTATACTAATATTAATAATCTTTTCCTGTGTTTGGTAAAGATAAAAAGTGTTAATCATACGAAGTATATAAGGTCATTTTTTTCATTGGATTATGTTATGTAATTCAATATTTTCTGCATTTTTTAAATTAAAAAATATTATTCATAATGATATTATTCACATAAAGATTCGTGTCAATTTATCTATTTGATTTTATTCCATGATATAACAATCAATACAACAATACAACTTTGTTATCACCGCACAAGGAAGTAACTGTGTTAATCTGATTTATTGCACCACTATTTCCGATTCGTCTTTTCTATATCTTTCTCAACCAATCTATGTAAAATAATTATAATAAAAATGGAATTTCTTTTTTCGCAGCGTACGTTATTCCGTGTCAAATTTTACAAAATGTTCGAATCCTCGTTTCGATGGATCATTTTTGGAATTGTTATCGCGACATGTTACGCGGAAATTCGATGTCCAACGGAGCAAAATTGCAACTGCTATCTAAGTCCCGAAGGAGTTTTTGAGATACAATGTCCAACGGATAGTTATTCGGCCTTCGTTGTGAAAGTTAAATTATACGAACGTATTGGGGTAAGCATGAGTGAATCATTAAGTTGTGAAGAAATAGAGAGATTTCAATAAAGAGATGAAAATAAATTTTGTATAAAAATACACGATTTTCGTGAACAATATATAAGATATGAAAATCGTTTATTACACTGATGTAAGATTTTTATTATATATTAATGATATTTTATTAAATGTTTCATTTAAAACAAGATAAATTAGCAATCATTAAAATTATTTTTGATTTGACATTTCTAAAATGGATTTTTGAAATCCAGAAAGATGTCTAAGAGTGCCTTAATGATGATTAAAAATTAATTGATTCTATGTACAAGTTATTTTTTTCAAACTATTCTATTCTATGAAAAAATGACCATGAAAAAACAAACATAGTATTCATATACATATGTAGATTTTAATATATTTATATCTATTATATATATTTCTGTATCTGTTAAAATTATCAATATCAAAAATGTTAATTAAAAAATATATATTCCTTATTTTAAAAATAAAAGCATTTGAATGTTAAATTAGATTGGAATCTTTGTATAATTACTTTACTTTTTAATTTTTCTCAACATAAGATTTGAAATTTTTACTTTCTATTAATTTAATAACAATTTACATGGAAAAAAATAATCGTGATTCATCGAGAAAATAAAATTTCTTTATTTTTCTAGATTGAATGTGTAAATTTTCCAAAATGGATTGACTTTCCAACGAATGTGTTACCACCTGAAAATGTAACTCTATTGTATTTCAAGATGTGCGAATTACCAGTAAACCAGAGTTTAAATGAGATTTCGAACAAACTCGGTGCTCAAAACATAGAGAAACTGATATTCCATTCATATGGCAAATTATCTGTTCTGAATAGGAAGCATCTACAAGGTTTTCCAAATTTAGAATATCTGAGCCTGACATGTAATAACTTGACCAATTTTAGCAATGATATTTTCGCGGATGTACCACGATTGAAGAATCTCAATTTACGCCAAAATAATATTTATTCATTATCTGAAATTTTCAATTACATACCCAATTTAGAAATACTTGAACTTGGTGATAATAAGCTGAAGGAAATAGACGTGAACACATTTAAACCGTTAAAAGCATTGAAAATGTTAAATATGTGGGGGAATAAGTTCACAGAGTTCAAATCGAATATATTCGACAATCTTGTGTCATTGAATTCCTTGGACGTGAGCAGCAATCATTTAAATACTTTGCCTAATGATATTTTCGCGAAATTGGTAAATTTGAAATTATTACATTTGGCCTGGAACAACTTTTCCTCGTTACCAGAAGGTCTACTGCAGCACAATGTTAAATTAAATAAAGTAAAATTATCTAATAATAGAATAAGCATGAAGACATTACCGAATGGATTGTTTGCGAATTTGAAGAATCTGAAAGAGATAGAGCTAAATAATAATGATTTGATAGAATTGCCTGATCTATTTCATGATTCCATATCGCTTGAAATCATCGATTTGTCTTTCAATAATCTTGAGTCTCTTCCTGAATATCTTTTTGCGAATTTGGTGAATTTAACAAAATTAATAATTAGTAACAACAAATTGACATCATTGCCTGATGGAATCTTCTCAAAATTGAAGAAATTGATTATATTAGATTTGTCTCACAATAATCTTACTTCAATATCTCGGTAAGTTTAATATTAGTAAATAAAGTAATAATGAATTATTGAAAAGTATTTTATGTAAAAAAATAAAAATAACAAAAGCAATAATCATTAAATTATATTCTTAAAATATTATTATTACAATTCAATAATTATAATTTTAATTTATGAAAAAATTTATACTTTAATGAATTTATTTATTTTGATAGTTTTACTCTTAATAAATTGTTTCTTAGATTATTTTATAATGGATAATTTTTAATTTTTCTTTTTTTAATTTTTGTCATAATGTTATGTAATATTTGTATCAATTTTATAATTATAACTTGATAAAAAAGATAATTTTTAAAAATTTTTTTATAAAATCGTTCTTTAAATTCATAAAAAAACATTTTAAAACTTTAGAACTAGACTTTTTATTATATAAGTTTTATTTATTTTTCATATTTTAGATATCTTTTTAGTGATTTAATATCACTTCAAAATTTAAATATGGAAAAGAATCAATTAAAGATTATAGAAGAAACAAGTTTCAATTTCTTAACCAAGCTACGCATTGCAAAATTTTCTAACAATCAACTTACATTCAATACTTCGATAAATAGCTATATTGATGAATATGGAATGAGATCACCTTTTCAAAGTTGTTCATCTCTAGAAGAATTGTATCTGGATAAAAATAATATTTCGGACATATTTGGTGATTGGCTTGTAACTCATGTAAAGCTGAAGAAATTAAATCTTCAATTTAATCAGATACAAGAAATATCAGTAAGAAAATAAAAATATTTTTTTTTTTTATTAAAGAAATAAAATAGTACATACAACTACATGTATATGATAAATTTTAATAAAATATTTTTTAAACTTTTATTTTCAAGATTTAATTAAAATTAATATCTAACAAAATTATTTTATTAATTAATGCTTTATATAAACATTCATTTCAGATCCGAGATTTACAATTTTTATCAAATTCAATTGAAGTGAATCTCACAAATAATAAAATAAAACATATAAACTTGAATGAAGCTAAAGAAATTGCAAGATTTCAACAAGATTCTCGGAATGTAATGATATATATTGAAAATAATCCTATCGAATGTGACTGTGATATATTTAATTTTCTTCTTTATTTGGAAGGAAAATTGGATCCTAACGTTTACAAATATTTTCACATCATGCCAGGATGCTTGACATGTCAAAATCCACAAAAGTTTAAAGGCAAAGAAATAGTAAAATTAGAATCAAAGAAATTTATCTGTCAAATATCTAATCCTTGTCCTAATGAGTGCACATGTTATTCACAACAAAGTAATAAAGAATTCACGGTAAATTGTTCGGAAAAAAATTTGACAAGTGTGCCACGAAATATCAAAACATTACTAAATTATAAACTTGTGATAGATCTTACGGATAATAAATTAAGTGAAATGCCATCTTTGACAGAAATTGGTTTAGATAACATACAGATATCCAAGTTACTATTATCAAATAATGATATTCATGAAGTATCAATGGATGGATTACAATCGAACATAGAGGTGGGTAAAATATAATTCTTTATCTTTAAGAATTTTCTTTCTCTTAGTTCTTTCATAATTTCTTATCATACCTTTTGTTTTCAACATATTCTATTTATCATTTATATTAAGATTATTTTGTATAATGTATAAAATTGGACATGTTCTAAACAAAATCTAAATATCAATTAATTTTATATTTTTCAGTTGGAGTTACACAACAATAATATCAGTAAATTAGAACCAAATGTTTTACAATTTCTAAACAATAGTTCGTCGTTAACGTTGCATGGAAATCCATGGATATGCGATTGTGATACAAGAGATTTACTTAGCTTTATACAAACGAAGATTTCAGACATTCGTAATTCTTCCCTAATTACTTGCAAAGATATGAATATTTCGATGATAAAAATGACAGAAGCAGATTTCTGTCCTACTTATACTACGTTAATTATATTATTAAGTTTGTCTTTAGCTGTCTCAGGCATGATAATTGGTCTGCTAGCAGCAATTTATTATAGATATCAACGAGAAATTAAAGTTTGGCTATATGCACATCAATTTTGCTTATGGTTAATAACAGAAGATGAATTAGATAAAGATAAATTGTATGATGCATTTATAAGTTATTCACATAAAGATGAAGATTTTGTTGTGAATGAGTTAGTTCCAAAGTTAGAAAATGGACCTAAACCGTTCAAATTGTGTCTGCATTTTCGTGATTGGTTAGCTGGAGAATGGATACCAACACAAATCGCGCGTTCTGTTGAAGAATCTAGGCGAACGATAGTAGTTTTATCACCCAATTTTTTGGAAAGTGTTTGGGGACGAATGGAATTTAGAGTGGCGCATTGTCAAGCACTCAGTGAACGCAGATCAAAAGTTATTTTAATTTTATATGATGAAATTGGCCCCATTAATAATTTAGATCCAGAACTCAAGGCATATATGAGCATGAATACATATGTAAAATGGGGTGATCCTTGGTTTTGGGACAAATTGCGATATGCGTTACCACATGCTGAATTTACAAAGAATGTTATAAGAAAAAAAATTTTTCAAAAACATCAACCATGTATACAAATTAAAGGCGAGAAGAAAGAGTTAATTTATCCAATTGATACTTCTGAAACACCCCCTGCAACAAGCACTCCACCGACAGATACTCTTAAAATATTTATATGTGATAAAAACGACAGTGATAATAAAGAAAATTCTCAAAATCTTCCTTCATCAGATTGCAACACCAAACTTATTCTTTCAAAGGAAGAATTAGTAAAACATAATTTGGTTAATAAAGTACAATGTACTACCGTATGACAAGATCATCATATATATATATAATATACAAAACATTTAAAGAATGTTTTGTTTAAACAAGTTTTGAAGTACTCATTTTACATTAAAAAATAAATTTATTTATAATTTTATTAGGATCATTCGAAATTAACACATTCATTATCAAAAATCAATTGTTACAATTCATTCACTTTACAATTTATATAGTAAAATAATAGAAAAAATTAATATCATATGCACCTATAATTAAGATATTCAAAGTAAATATTTTTATTTATATGATCAAAGAATAGAAAACTATTACTTTTACACAGAGTCTCATGGCGAATATTTATTATATTATTGATGGTGATAATGAATATATTAATAATTTTTTTAAAGTAAATATTTATACTAGTAACATAATAACATGCATAAACATATTTATAAGTCATTTTGGATATATTAAAATAATTATAAAAAATATTTTAGATGATTAAATTGCAAGTTAATTAATTTGTTTAAATAACATTTGAATGAATATTGATAATAATTTGAAATTATCTAATATATATGATAATAATTAAATATCATTTAATTATTTCATTTACAGACTTATAAATTTGTTTTGTGAATTTCTAAATATCAACATAAGTAGATGTTAAAGATTAAATATTAAAAATTACATTTACTGACTGAACAAACTTATTTTAAAAGATAATTTTAAAAGATAGAGATTATTGTAAATAAGTATTTTTATAAGAATTTTTACATTTTGGATAGATTTTACTTCTAATGTGTTCTCATTATTATTATTGAAGTAAATAATTATCATATAAACAGAAAATTAATATTCATTAGATATTTTTAAAATTATTTTTAAGATAAAATTTTTTTATGTATACCATAAATTACAATTTGTATTTTATACATACATATTCATTAGTTATGCATAAAAATTATAATATTAATTTTCATTTAATATTTATAAGTAATCATTGTATTTAGTATTTAGAAGATCCAAAATCATGTTGCATAAACAGCATAAAAGATTTAATTTATACATATATAAAATCAAACTTAATAGAAATATAAATCAATTTTTGTTACCATTTATATTAATTTTCTATAGAAATTTAGAATGACATAAATATATATATATCTATATATTATATTTTAAATATTCATTATTCATTATTGCTATTTTGTTTGCTCAATTTTATGAGCACAATAATTTTTTGGTTATCAAGAAATCATAAATAAATTGTTCATATTTCAATAAAGAACTATAATATTAATACTAATTGAAATTTTTGAAAATAAAAATAAATAATGAATCTCGTTACAAATTGTTAATTTATTAATGACTTTAATGAATTTTTATTATATAATATTAATATAATTATTACTAAATGAGTACCTGAAATAAATATTAATATAATTTTTCACAAATATATTTAAAAATGCTATAATTTAAATATATTTAAAAATGGTATATTATTTTTAATTATTAATTGTATTATATTTTTAGTTATATTCAAATAATTTTTTATATAAAACTACATATATAATTAAAATTACCTTTTCCTTTTCACATATTTAATCTTTCCTTTTTTTTCTCATGCAAAATTAAAAAAAATTTAAGAATACAAAGAACATATAGATTTAAGAAATTTTAATTATATGAATATTAGATTATTTTTTTTTATTCATTATATAAAATTAATAACATTTCTTTTTATGATGTATATATTCAATAACAATAAATAATAATAAATGAATGAAACTATTGATTTTATTGAAATAAAAATTATTACTTACCCATAATAATTTTGGTGTGCCAATTCCTATAGATTTGTTACATATAAACCATACTTCAGATGTATAAAAACCTGATTAAAAATAAATGAAGATAATATAATTACATGAATCTGATTCATAATTTATTTAATAAAAATATACTTACCATTTACACATTTACTACCATTAGAGTACTGAAGTTTTATAACATTTCTGCCATAATCAAAAATTACATTTGCTAGTGATCCATATTCATTATTTCCTTGACATACAGCAGAATTATCACAGACTTTTTCCTCGCCGCATATATTTATACTATATTCTTTTCCTTGTTTATTCTTTACCTATAAATTTATATCCAAAGCAATTTTAAAAAATTATATGTATATTACATTATTATTTCATATTTGATATTATATTATTATTTAAATTAATATTATTATAATTTAATTTATAATATTAATGATTATTTATAATTTAAATGATTTATTTATTATTATAGTTTTATTTTTAAAGTATTAAAAATGTTTAAATTAATTTATGAAAAAATTAGAAATTTTTTAATAAACTTACATAATATACTTTTTCATTTTTATGTAATAAAGATAAGTTGCATTCATGTGAAAATAATTGATCTTTTACGATACAAGGAGAGATCCAATTTCCCATTGCAGCTCCACATGTTATACTTGTTTTCCATTCAAAAATGTAAGTACAATCTTCATATTTCTTAAATTCTGGAAGTCCCTAAAAACCAGTTTCAAAATAATTACACAATTACAATATTTTTCCTTAAAATCATCAATATTTTTTTATAATCTAATAAATATTAATTGATTACCTTATCATTATTATAACATGGAAATGTAAAATTTGAAGAAATTAATTTTTTTGAATTTTCAGGACATATTGATCCATCAACATAATGTAATACAGTTTCATGATTTTTATTTAACATAGGGCTTTCTTTTGACAATCCTAAACTCTACCAACAAATACAAATATTTTTTTCTATAATTATTTCATTTCATCAAAAACAAATTAATTTAAATAAATATTACATATATTATCTATCACTGCAAAATATTATTATAATTATAAATATATTTATATATAATTATATTTAGAAAAATTTAAATATTGATAATAATTTTGTTAAATTAAAAAAAAAATAAAATTAATTTAAATATATATATATATTTACTTACAGTTTCATTTATATATTCATTATTCGAATTTAATGAAGTTTTGCAAATTGCACTGCCATGTATACATGTTAATCCAGATACAGGAACTAATGGTCTACATATATTTATATGAAATTCAGTTTTATTTACTTTTATAATATAATTATCAGTAGACTTTATCAATGAACTTAAATTTATTTCATTGTCATCTGTAGCACATTTTATCTGAACAATGTAAATTATATATATAATATATATAACAGTAACAAATATAATAAATAAATTAATAATATTCAAAATACTCATAATAACTATAAAAAAAAATATATAAATATAAAAATAATATTCTAACCCTTTGCTCACAAACTAAATTAGTATTCCAATGTATAATTAATTGGCAAGTATTTTGTTCCATAATAAGTGGTTCATTTGGAGATCCTTCTGGCCCACAAAAAAATGCAATAATTGTATAACGTCGTCGTCCATTTTCACATAAATCTCCATCTGTATAATTTAAATATGGTCCACCTTCTTCCCATATTAAATTTGTATTAGCTTTCCCCATAGATATTCCCATAGATTTATTATTATTAGAAAGACAAATTCCTAAATATATAATATATAAAATAAAAGATATATTTATAGTACAATTATACTGAAGAAATTAATTAAAATAATTAAATAACCTGTTCCTGTTACACATGAATTATCTACAAGTGATTCACATATTTTAAATTTATATTGTATGTCATTCTTTGTTATTGTAAAATTTTTACTCATTAAAGATCGTAAATCATATCTGAAATAAAATATTTACTAGAATTAATAAAACTTTATTCTCAGAATATTATCTTTAATAATACATAATTGAAATATTTTCTCAAATCATACGTAAAATTTGTAAGAGGATTATTCACTGTACATTTCCCAGCAGTAGCTATACTACTATTGCGTAGAAATTCTATACTGCAAGCTGCTCTAGTTTTCCATATTATTTGATAATGACATTCTTCACTGCCTCCAATATATTCTGGAAATGTATCCTAATCGACATCAAATAACAATTTATAAAAAAATAAGTATTAAATAAAAATAAATATGCATAATGATTACCATAGCTTCAAAATCACATATAAAAGAAATAGTAGTTTTAATATGTGGCATTGTAATATTTTTCACTTTACACAAATCCCCATCTTGATATTCAAGCATAAGTTTTCCATCTGTTATGGTTGGAGATTGAACATCACCTAAGTTCACATATCTATAATAAAATAATATTATTATTATTAATAATATCTACATGTTTATCAATTTTTCATTTCAATCATGCTAATTATTACAAATATAATTTTTATTTAAAATAAAATAATTTATACCCAATTTGTGATGAATTTTGTAAACAGGCTCCTGAAGTTGATTGGCATAAAGCATTATATTCAAATATTACAGAATGACAAACATTTAATATAATCTTTGAAGATGTTTTATTATCCATTAAAATAATATAATTTTGTGAATAAGTTGTTAAAGGTGATAGATCATAGTGTAAACCATTATTTATTACTGTACAATTTTTTTTAATTCGAGGTCCACAAGCAAGATGAGTTTTCCATATCATGAATATATTACATGTTTTTAATGTCTAAAATATTGATAATAAAATAAAATTAAAAATTCATTTTATTTTAAAAAATACATTGTATTATTTAAATTTTATTTATTTTATAATATATTAATATAATAAAAATTATAATAACAAATAATAATAAAATAAAAAAATCATTAAAAGTTAAGCAAAAATCTTAATGCATATATACATACATTAGGAAATATTTCAGGATAAGAATTTTCAGCTTTATAATCACATTTCATAATAATATTTACAATATATTTTACTTTAGATGTACAATCATCACCTGTGAATATAAATGATATTCTCCCCTGAGTTATATTTACTGTTGGAGGCATTTTTCCTAAAGTAATAAAACAAAATTATTTTTGAAAGATAAAACTAATGTAATTTTAATATATTAGATATACATATATATATATAAAATTAGAACCTATTCCTTTTTCTTCTTTGTTTTTTAATAAACAAACTCCATATCCATCTTTTCCATTGCATTTTTCTTTTAATGGAGAGCATAGTTGTAATCGAATAGTTATATTGAAGAAATTTAAAACAACATCTTTTGTAGAATTTATAAGGTTTGTAAAGTTATAAGAAAAAAGACTCAAAACAGGTTCATGAATTATGCAAAAACTATCATTCACTGCTGATGTATTCTGTATAAAATATATATATATATGATAATAATTTAAATATATAAATGATTAACATAAAAAAAATTAAATAAAGAAATTAAAATTTCTATATTTAACTTTTACATTTAAATTTATGTTTGATTTTTTTTAAGAAATACATAATTATATTATAAGAAATTTTAAGAAACTTTATAATTTTATATATAGACATAAATATATGTATTATTATTATTACTGTTTTTATAATATAATATAAAAATTATTTAATTATATCATAACAAGTAAATATTGAATTGATTACAAATAAATATATAATTCATTAGATTTAAAATATTTTTTACATTATAAATAAAATCATGGAAAAATAAATTATAATAAAAATAAATTTAATAATACTTACAGCAAAAACAGTAACAATTGCAAAATAGTAAAAAAACAATAAAATATTTAACTTGTACATTTCTTTTCTTTATTTAACTGTGAATTAATTACATTGTAAATATTTAGCGTATTAACATACATAACAATATTTTTCACTATTAAACTTTTCTTGAAAACTAAATGATTATCACTCAAAGATAAATACAAACGAATTATCCAAATTGCTTTATCTGAATAAAGCAGATATAGATCCACGGTTACCACGAAACTATACTAAATTACTATATAATAATATCATATAAAAATATATCGAATGATAAATCTATTTTATATTTAATCTGTGCTTTTTCTATAAATTTTAATTATGTTATCAATTTTATTAAAATTTATAATTAATTTTTTAAATATATTTTAAATATTATATTATAATTTCCAAAAAATACTTATTAATAATAAGATAATAAAATTTTATATATTTCAAATATGTGCGGTAATATGTATGATTCTATTTAAAAATAATTTAAGAATAATAGATTTCAAATTAATACTATATAAACTGTTATTTTAAATACATCATATATAAATATTTGCATTTATGTGAATAAATATTAATAATATTAATTCAATTTTGTTCGTATAATAATATTCAAACATGAGTATATATCGATATTGTTGATTTGAATTGTGATTTTATTCTTTCTAAACTTAAATATAAAATGGAACGTCTTCAAATAGAAGAAGCATTTATTACATTAAAACCACTTTGTGATTCTTTAATGAAAAATCCAAATGTAAAAACTGCTTGTGAAATTGCTAATATTTTACCAAAGATTTCTGATAAAGTTATTACGGATTTATTTGAATATATTATATTTCCCTTTATTATACATTTATCAAATGATAAAATAAGGTAATTTATTTTATATTTTATAAAATAAAAATTAACATTATTATAAAATTAATCAATCATACAATTGATGATTTTCATATTTATAATTCTATAGTAAAAGTATAAAAGAAGAATTAATAAAAACAGCACAGATAATAATATTAAAAGCAAAGATATCAAAAGTTAAATATTTCAATAAATTGTATTCATGTCTTTTAATACAAATTTATGACAAAACACAACCAAGCATGGGTAAATATATATAATTAAATTTATTTAATTATTTTCTAAATAGATTTTAGATTTATTATTTATATTTCATAATAATTTCATTTATTTTAATAAATAATTTTAATAATTGATGTTAAATTTAATATAAATATAATTTTATATTTGTTTTATAGTGATCAAAGAACATGAAGAACTTAAAGAAGCAGTACTCTCATGCATTAAGATTTTGATAAATTCTTGTTTCACAGATGTTTTAGAAATTATATATATGAGACAAAATGCTTCTAAGATAGGTCAAGGATTATTATTATCAATAACAATAGGAAGAATTGAAAAATCAAATCATCTTAAGTAAATATTAAAAATATATAAAAATATTTTCTCTTTTTAATAATTCCATAAATATATGATTATTTTGAATTTTTAGATTAAAAGCTGTTGAAACAATAATGACATTATGTCAAGTTGATAATGAATCAAATAAATATGATGCTATATGGCAAAATCAAGTAGCTGATATTATTATGTTATTTTTACCTGGTATTATTTGTGGTTTACAAGAAATAGTTATAGGAAATGAAACACAAGGACATAAACTTACAAAAGTAATAAAATAATTTATGACTTCTATTTATTATTAGATTTTATTTATATTTTATTTTATTTAAATTTTAGATGGCTTTAAGAGCTTGGGGCAGAGTAGTATCACTTATAATGAAAGATAATATACAAGAAGATGAGATACCATCATTAAATGATCTGATAAAAATGAATAATGAAAAAAATATTAATCCAATAGAATATTTTCCAAATTTGAAAGATCGCAATGAATTAGAAAAACATCTTAAAAGTACAACAAGAAGCAAAGAATGGTTTAATGCTTGTGCAACAAAACTTAATGCACTTATTCAACAATTAAATATATTAAAAAGACATTCTCATTATAAAGTTAGAAAAGAATTAGTAGAAACTATTCATTTATTGCTCACATCATGTCCTAGGTGAGATTACTTTATTCTCATCTTATTTAATAAAAACTTTTTTAAAAATTGCATAAATTTGTTTTAACAGAAATATGAAACCAAATATTATGTTATTAATAGATTATTTAATATCATTATCTGAAGATGAATTTACTGTAGTTAGTAAAAAAGCTAAGAAATCACTAAGCATAATTAATGCAAATTTTATGCAAAATAAGAGTATGAAATCTTTAATAGAATTATTAGAAGAAAATTTCTATAATCTGCTTACAAAGTTACCTAGAATTATCAGGAAATCCGGTATAATTTTTTTCATATTTTATACTTTTTAAAGATTTTAAATTTATTAAATTTCATTTTTGAATCAATAAAATTATTTTTTTATTTTACAGATGATAATGATCAATTAGCTTGTTTAAATCAAATTGCTGGTTATTTAAAACTTCTTGGAGAGCAAAGATTGCCCCATATAATGATGTCAGCATCTCATATTCATAGATTAATATTGTCTCTTATATATGTATCTGAAATAGATTGTACTAATGTCTCTCTTTTACAAGCAATAAATGTTAAAGATCTTGATGATCCAACATATTCATATGGATCAAATTTATGGAAACGATTTAAATTTATTCAAACTAATGCATGTGAACTTAAGTTTATTACAATATGTAAATATTTAGGTGAATTTGGAGATCTTCGAATTTTAATAGATAACATTTTTAGCCTCATGTTCAATGTTCCACAATGTAGAAAAGAATTAATTTTATTACTGAATTGGATAATATATGGTACATTAAATGATTTTCTGTTTAAAAATAAATTAACATATTAAATATTTAAATATTTAAATATTTAAATATTAAATATTTTAGTACCTGTTAAAGATTCATCAATTTTACCACTTTATAAAGAAGTTGTGGAATTCTACATAAATCCTGAATTTTGGTATCCAATTATTGAAATTAATGATGATACACCTTTACGAGTTGCACAGAATAATATAGTACAATGTTGTTTATTATTAGAAGGTTTAGGATTAATAGCTCAAAACTTAAAATATAATTATGATAAATTTCTTCTTAAAACATTATACCTTGTTATAGAAAGAGCAGGTGATTATGATTTTTTATAATAAATAATATAATAAATAATAAATTATTTATATAAAAAAACTTTTCATATATATTTCCAGGTAGTGCACATAGCTTAATCAGTTTTGTTGGAACCCAAACTCTTGAACAAATTGCAAAGTCTCAACAAAATAATACAATAGGAGATCTTTTACGTGCAAATATTGATTATTTGTCATATCATATTAGTATAAAATTACGCAGAATAGAACGCAATCCTGATGTACTTGATGTTATAGAAGTTATCATGAAATATAGCACAATGGATGTGTTACCTTGTTTAAAAGAAATTGTTGAAGATGTGCTATTACAATTAAATAATAGTTTTCAAAAAAAAAATTCTTATGCTTTTTTAAAAGTTTTTTATACATTTACAATATGTATAAAAAATTTAGCAAATTCTGAACATGCAACAATAATACCCGAGTTAAATATAGATATTAAAAATGAATCATCCAAAATTATTCAATCTTTGTTAGAGTATTATGAAGCAAAAAAAATTGATGAAGATATAGATAACATAGAACAATCTTGTGAATTTAAAGAAATGAAAGAAGAAGAAGAAGAAAAATTACAAGAAAATATGGAAGAAAACGAATATGAAACAAATTTTATGGAACAAGAAGGTAAATACATATTATATTAAAATTAGCGATAAAAAAAATTTTTTTATAAATAATATATATAAAAATTATAGGAAAAGATAAAAATATACCATCTTATATTAAAATGATTGAAGATATAATGAAACATTGTTTACATTTCTTACCATCTAAAGAAATACAAAAATCATTAATTGCAATGTTAACATTACAAAAGGGTCTTGAAATTTTAGCAAATTGGGAAAATCAGTTATTACCTATTGTACATTTACTTTGGCATCCATTAGTAGATAGATTCTATGATGAAAATATATTAATTATTAATCGAGCATGGCAATTATTAAATGTGCTTTCATATGTTTCAAAAGATTTTATACGATCTAGAACTCTTAAGTATGTGATTTATATTTTATATCTTTTTTATGTTATTATAATTAAAATGATTATTTTTAGGCAAGTATTACCTGCACTTTCGAAATTTTTGTGCGATTCGTCTAAGGAAAGCTACAATAAAAGTTCTGATAATATTTATAAATTTACTCAAATTTATAAATTGCAAAGAGAACTACTTTCTAGTTTAGGTCAAGTAACAAAAAATTTATGTCTTCATGAGCGAGAAACATTAAATATTTTAAGCATTGCAGAACCATATCTTAATAAACATCAAAATCCTACATTACAAGTAAATATTAAATTAAAAAATATTTTTAAGTACATTATTTTCTTCAATTTATTTATAATTAATTACTTTATATTCATAGGCATATTGTATAAAATTATACAAAGATGTTGCAGATTATAATAGCGATATTGTTTGGATAAAATGTCTTAGTATTTTTAATTCAAAAATAACAAGAATTATTTCAGATGCAACATTTGATATTAAAGATTTAATGGTAATAAAATAATATATACATATATATTCAAAAAAAAAAAAATAAAAAATATAATTTAAATTATTATATATTGTTTTTCTATTTTGTAGATTACTGAAAACAATTCATCAAATGAATATATTAAAAATGTACAAATTATTTTAAATTATATACAAGATAAAAGTGCTAGTTTTTAAATGTAATTAAATATTTTTTAAATTGATAATATTTATAATAAACAATCAATAAATTAAAATAAAAATAAAATAATAAATATATTGTTTAATGTGTAAATTTGTATTATGAATAAATAAAATCTATATGATCTTTCAAATATTTTTATTTGTACACAATATTTATTTAATTACGATATTTGACATTTTACAATTTTTATATTGTTTATATTCTTATTTGTACAATAACTTGTATTTATTTAAAATTTTACATTTATCTACAAAGCAAATAATTATTCTATATAAAACATGTTTTTATATGTTCTATTCACAGATTATACAGCTCTTTATTTAATTATAAATTATAAATATATAACAAATTAAATTATTTTGTACTATGACATACATTGTGTTTTTTACATTTTTTATTACATAATATAACTTGATCTTCATTTGTTAATTGATGAAGATTAATTTTTTTATTTTTATGATATATTTTTTACTTTAAATTAGTAAAAAAATTGTAATATCAGTGTAAATTTAAAAATTTATGGATAATAATAAATTTTATTTGAATAAATTAAAAAATAGTTATGTAAATGTAAAAAACATAAAATGTAAAAACTTAAAATTTAAAATATTTGAGGATCTTGAAGAATATTTCTTATACATTTTTTAATAAATGCAACTTAACATAAATTACTTCGAAAAATATATTACGGAAATACTTAGCAGAAATTAACTAAAAATTTTACTTTATTTTGCTATATAATTTTATAATTTATGTTTTTCATTTTATAAATAATAATAAATTAATATAAATTATAATAAAAATTGAAATGAATTTTATATGTATTGCTATATTTACAGATTTGATGTCTTTTTTTTTGAATTATTTTTAATATATATATTTTTTTATTATATGCTTATATAATATTATAATATTTTAATATTATATGCAAAAAAAGGCTAAAAAATGTTTTAGAATATTTTTAGAATAAAATATGTTATAAGATTTAAATATGAAAAATTTCTAATAATTTTTAGATAATTAGTTATTCAATTTAAATTATTTTTAATGCGTAGATAATAAAAAATTTCTAAAAAAGTCGAAAATTTTAATTTATCTAATTTTTATCTAATTTATCTAATTAAAATAATTTTTTAAATATTCTTGATATTTTTTAATCTTAATTTTCTATTAAAATAGATATATATTAAAAACATGTAATGATATTTTTATTTTCTTTTAACAAAAAATAATTATTTTGAGCATATTATCAGTTATTTTAATCATCTAATAATTAGTGATCCTGGTCCACTGTTGTCATACAATGATTAGCACACTTTAAAATATTCAGGAATATATTGTGTGCGTTCTGTACTAATAAAAGGATAAATAATATATATATATTAATAATAATAATATATATATATAAATTATTTAATATATTAATAATATATATTAAATTAATTATATATATTAAGATATTTTAGGTAAAATAATAAATTATTGACATTTACTTTGCAGTAACATTGGCTTTTTATAAAACAGTATTTTTTTTACAAATTATTATTAGCAAAATTTTTTGCTTTTAGTGAACAAATATTTAAGAATGTAATGCATTGATTTTCTAGAAAAATGAAATATCATTTCCATGCTTGCTTTTGCACTTTCTGGGATGCTAGTTTCTTTGTGACGTACGATGAAATTAAAAGCGCTGCCAATACTATCACAATAAGATAATAATCGAAATCTTCTTTTAAAACGTCAAATGTTTTAGATGGTGCCACGCGTGTGTAGAATAAGTCTGCGAACATCGTATTATATGCATAAATATTTCTAATATGCATAAATTTTAATATGCATAATTTTACTATATTACTATATTATTAATAACAAACAAAAATATTATTTTTTAGATATTGATAAATAAAAATATAATTTATTATGATATAATACTAAATTTAAGTGTACTTACCAAGACCATGTACAAAAACTAAGCAAGTACTTTCAAGGCCACTAGGACTAGTATGAATGCCAGATACCCTAAAGACGCTTTGATTATAGTTAATTATTGCATCCATATGGATAGGTATTTCTGGCATATATGGTATCACACCTTCTTCACGTATTTCAGGATTAATAGGCCGTCGTGGATCTACCATCATCCATGGTAATTCCAATATTCCGCCGTTAGCTAAAGCCACTAATAGATATAAAAATCATCTTATTAATCAATCATCCTTTTATTTGTAAAGTTAAAGATTTATTTATATATACAAATGGAAATTATTATTTGCATATATAATATAAATTTAAATAATAATAATTTAATTCTTATTTACACTTACCTATAATGTGTTTGCTTGTGATACCTTTTTCTGTAATAGTTTCCCGCATTGATTCTATTGCTGCAGGGAAAATAAAGGCTTGCCTTTCAACAATTGGCAACTTAGTTGTAGCTAAAGATGAAAACACTAGAATATATGATAATTATTGTGAATAAAACAAATATAGGAATCAATTATATGTTGTAATAAAAGTTACAAATTGTACCTGTGGTATTACTTTGTATTTTTCCTTCATATAATTCTAAACTAGCAATTTCTGTCCTACGACTTTTTTCATTAAAATAACTATACACTATCCAGTTTTCTGAATGCACAACGTGAACTGGACCACGAACTCTTTTGTGCATAATAGAAAATATCATTGCTCCAGATACTGCATCCAATAAATATAGATTAAGCGTATCTGTAAACCGAGTTATTTAAAAATTAACTATATATATATATTTAATATAAACTTAATTATAACAATATAAATAACATACTTTTATGAGTGTGTCCAGCACCCTCAGTTACAACAGCAACTAAATTAGGATTAATGTACTTATATAAAACTGATCTATCACTTAAAACTCTACCCTGGGAATGAACACGTTCTATTGGATTTTTTGATACGACATGCGTTATTCTTTGGTTTTTTGGTGAAAGCAATAATTCCCATACTTTATGAGAAATAAGTTCCTGAAGGATAAAATTATAAATTATATAAATTAGTAATTAAATAATAATTTGATTTTATATACGTACTTGAGCTGTGCTATATGATAAAGAATATCCAGATAACATTCCAGTTGCTTGATTAGCAGTAAATATATATGTATTTTTAGCAAGTGATGCAGCAATTGCAGTTGCACCTTCAGGATATACATGAGCTTTATCTCGCATGTCAAAAATAAGTATGCCTCGCAAAAAATCATCCGTTGTTACATGAAGCAACATGGATTGCTTTATTCTATATCCTAGTTTTATTAAACCATCCAATGGTTGACCAGTAATTGGATTAAATGTATATATAATTCCTTCTCCTGTTTTCTAAAATATTTAAAAAATATTTTATTAAAGAACATACATATATACATACATATATATATATATATATATATATATATATAATGTCGCATATAATTTTAATATATACTTTATCCTCTGCTAATAATGCACATTGTGGAGGATATGGAAAATGTCTGCTGCCACGTTGTACATATAAAATTATTGCATCAGATCTTTTAGAAAAACCACGAATACTTGGCACTCTCAATTGCCAAATAATTTCACCTTTTCTAGTTTCAATACCATATAACTACAAATAAGATTAAGAATTGATATTGACTACAATTTTAAGTTATAGTGTTAATCAATTAATATATAATATTTATTTTTATACTTTTCCTGCTGATGTAACAAGGACAATCATTTTATGTAATCCAAATTTATCTCGTACTAAGTCAATACGTTGGTTGGATTGTTGAGGTGTGAAACTTAGTATAGATTGAAAAAATGTTTTTGCTTGTTTAAATTGAGAACTAATTCTTCTAAACATCATACTTAGTACATCCCCTAGATAACATAAAATCATAAAATAAATTACATATATAATATTAATATTAATAATATCATATAAAAAAGTTCAAAGGAATAATAAAATTTTCAATTGCAAAATTAACAATCAATAATAATAAATAATGTTAATAAAAAATTAAAACACAATTAAATTTGAAAATATAATAATTGTTATTATTTTTTGAATCATTCATGCAAAAATATTTAAATATCATATTTCTAAATTAAATTTAAACATATTGTCATATTGAAAATATCTATATTTCAAATTATAAAATATAAAAAAATATTTTATATGATCATGCAAATAATATTATAAGAATTTTCTCAAATAGCAAAGATAAAACTATTTACTAATTTGCATTTAATTCATTTATATTTTCTCAAACTTTTAAAAAAAGTTAATATGTGTATAAAACTAATAAACAGCAGAAAGATAAATTAATTTTCAAATCAGCTCTTGCTGCTTCATTACTTACATGAACTGTCTACATCAATATCTGCCAGCAGCCATTCACAAAAGAAATATAATTAATATAATATAGCTAATATTCTTAAAAAATAAATTATATTGAAATTAAATTATATAACGCGATTTAATATTATAATTAAATTATAATATATAATATATAATAACAAATTTCGTAATATTTGCTTAATATTATAGAAATGAAGAAATAATATAATAAAAATATTATTTTTTATATTAAATTTTTGCAAATAATTATTCATTTGAAAAATTTTAAAAATTACAATATTTAATATATTATATAAAAATATTTATAATCAAATATAAAAAACATCAAAAATATTAATGTCATGTATGAAATTTTAATAATGTAACTTAATATTTATAATAGTATTTTTAAAATTTGAATAATTTTATATTTATTTTATCTTTAATAAATCTTTAATAAATATTTATTTTACTCTATTATAATTTTTATTATGTTTTAATAAATATGATATATTTATAACTTATACTTACTCTCTTTCTGATCAAATTCTGTTTCTATTTCTTGATCCCTATCTGACATAGGTAGCTCTATAATTTCTACTGCTACAATGCTAGCAAGTGCTTCTTCTCTTGCCCATATTAACTTATTATGTTGGAGTAATGCAACACTGTGATCTTGAGAAGCTAATAAATGACGACAAGTTACACCTTTTGTTTGTCGTGGACAAACAGAAGCTACAATTGTTGGTGAAAGTAAAGAAGTATGTGTAACACTAATAGATAAATTTGGTATAGGTTTTGATGTTAAAAGTTCCGAAGCAACAATTTCTGTTACCTAAAAATATATTAAGAGAAGTTTTTATGATTACTTTTTTTTTTTTTTTTAAATCTTTTATAATATAATTAGAATACAAAATACTTACTCCATTTTTATAAGTTGTTTCTAAAAGTACTTTTTCATTATCAACTGAAACTATATAAAGCATAGCATCTCCTATTATATCTTTTTGAATAGGAACAGGTACTTCTCCAACAAGAAAAATTCGTTTTCTTTGATTATTATCTGCACTAATGGATACAACAGGTTCCTCACCTAGCACTGATTCTAAATGATATGGACCTTGTGCACCAGCACCAAATATAGTATTTATTGTAACTGATTGTGGTTGAGAATTTGTATCAAATAAATGCACTAAAAATAGTATAGCAAGAGAACTATCTCCTTTTAAACAAGCTAAATAGGGGGCTGCTAAAACACATCTAAAATTAAAAAAATGCAAATAATTATTAAAACTTTATTTAAATAATTATATTTTTTAAAAAGATAGGAGGAAGAATTTTAATTATTTTTTATTGTGATAATATATTTTATAAAGTAATTTCTTACTCTGTTTCTTGAGTTATAAATGGTGCAGAAACTCTTCTTGTTTTTATTTTATCTCCAGTTTTACTGTCATAAGATGTTACTTCTACACCACTATTGTAAATTGGTAAAATATGATGCAACGTTCCATCTTTTATATGCCATTTTACATCTTTAATTCTATATGAGAAAAATAATTATATTAATAATATTAACATAAAAAACAAATATATAAATATAAATATTTTATACATTATTTTTGCTGAAATATAACACTTAAAAAAAAATTTATTAAATACTATTTTTTAACTTCATTAAATTTTCATAAACAATACAATTTATAAATGAAATATTTTTGAATGTAAAACAAGGTTTATTATATATTCAATAATTTATATTCATATTATTGTTTAATAAATTCACCTTGTTTTTAAATAAAAAATCTTTCATTTTTTTTTATTATATTTGCTTTGAAATTAAAGAAATTGTTTTCAGATTTCTTTACACTGGAATTAATTGCTAAATATAAATATATATATATATAATCACATAAAAGTAATACTAAGACACTAATAATAATGTTATTGTGAAATATAATCACTTAGTATGATAAAATATATTGCTGATTGTGCATTAAATAAAGATAAAGAAACCTGTCAGGACTGTACAATCCCAGTGTAGAAAAGGATATAAATGGAGAGAAACGTCTGAAAACCAATAATCATAATTACATCTTATTATTTATATTATAATTCTTCTATAAAATTATAAGTTTTATTAATAAAATTATTAATATGTATTAAGATATATTATTTAAAAAAATCTATTTAATGTTATATTAAAGAATAAATATTATAAAATATATTTAAAAATAAATTTTTCTTTACATTCAAATTATTTCTAAAAACATGTAATATTAAATATATAATTGTTATATAATATGTATATATATATATTTATATATATATATAATATAATTACCTATTATGATTTTGTTCAGCAATTGGCCATTCATGAAGTATATGTCCTGTGGCTAAATCCCATGCACGTACAATAGCTGGTACACCTCCACTTACAGAAACAAGATCTTCATCTGTAACTCCACCTAATGCTCGTATCTGACCTGCATATCCTTTTTCTAACACACGTCTCCATAATATTTGTCCTAAATAAAATAAAAATTTTATTTTTTTATAATTTTTAACTTTTATATTTTTATAATTATCTATTATTAATATTACATATCTATTAATATTATATATAATTATATTACATTAAATAATTAAATATATTTGAGACAATTATAATAAAATATCAAAATTATAATATTAATCTTTTTAATATTTAATTATTTATATTACATTAGCTATTTTTATTAAGTTATAAATCTTAGATAATATAAATAATATAAAAATAAATATAAAAAATTTAATTATTTTGTAATTACATTTAAGTAGGTATTAAACAATGCAAATTTTTATTAATGAAATTAAGAAATTAAAAAATTATACATTATTATTATGTTTAAATGTTCATACAAAATGTTTATAACCCACCTGATTTAAGGTTCAGCGCAGCAATAACATTTTCTTCAGTAGCAACAATAATCTTTTTTGCGGCCGAGACAGTGTCAAAATTGGCAAATTTAATTTTACCAACATAATTCTGCTTCCTATAAATATAACGACAAATCGTTAATTAAGAATGATTCAACACAATTGATACACTGTCAAATCACGGTAACATGCTACTGCATTATTTAAGAAATTCATCATAATCAACATTTATTTAAGAATTCCGAATAATTTACCAGTCAAATTTTCCAATTTGATCTTCATAAAGACACAGAGATAAATTAAAAAATCCAATTAATATGATAAGATACTGTAATATCTGGATATCAATTAAAAACCGGTTAATGTTCCCTCTAAAACTCCATATAAACGGAGCCATGACGATAAGTGTGAACGTATCACCCATCCACTTACATGAATTCTTTCGTACCTGGTGTATAACCATTGATAATGTAAACGAACGATAGTCACCTTACAATCAAATCTATGTACTATTTTATTATCTTTTTAATAAATTTTATAAAAAATTTCATAAATAATTTCTAAAAACATAAAAAATTATAAGTAAATATTTTAAGTTTTAAATGAATACATAATTAATAGAAATTTACTTATAAAATTATATAATAATATTTGTTGAAGAATATTTATTTATTTTATTTATCAAAATTATTTAAAATATTTGATATCTTATATATGATTATAAAAGAAATTATTATAAATTAATAATTAATAATTAATAAATATTCCTTTAAAGATTCCTTTTGATGTCATAAATTTTTTAATTTTAATTGAATATAATATAATATGTTATATATTAAAATAGTAAATAATTTAATTTTAATTTGTGTAAAGATATTAAAAATATACTAGTTATATATCTTTATATCTTTGTTTAAATCCATTATTAATAAAAATAAAACATATAAATCATTTTTGAAAGAATTCTTGAAAAAAATTGGTAAGAACACATTATTAAATCTATTTATTATTAAATTTTTATTAATGAAGCCAAATTCTGAGAGCATTAACAATGAAAATATAATAAAATAAATATAACATTTCATAAAATAGTATATCTCATATTCTTAAATACCAACCTTGAAAAAAATAGAATTTGTTTCTTACTCTTGCTATTTGCTACGCATTATATCTTATATTATATATATATATATTTCTATCCTTTATGTATTTTTGTATTTCTAAATATTTTCTACATTATGTTGTATTTTATACATTATAATTTTATATTTTATATTTTTAATCAGAAATTAATATTATCTTTTAACGTATATTTGTAGAATATGTAGAATAAAGATAAATATAGAAAGGAAAATAAAGTGGGAGAAAGATAATAAGAGGAAAAGATAAAATGAGAATTGACTGTTAACGTCATCTTTTGAGTATTAAGGACATCTTTTGAAAAATAGGATAAGTAAATTATAATTAAATTAATTAAACATATTTAAAACGTTTTCGAATAACATATAATATAAATATTTGTGAATAAAATATATAAATATGAAATTCGCATAACCTGCAATTAATGATATGATAGAATTGATCTGACTTTTCCTCACTCGGTAACCATGTTTTGAAATAGCTATCTATCGATCTTAAATAATTTCAACTTTAAAATGTGAAAATTTTTGAAAATCAATATATTGTAAATGTAATATTATAATATATTGTTATTAATTTCTAAATGAAATTATTATATTTAATATGTATATGAAAAATGCTAAAATCACATCCATTTTTTGTAAATCTTGTACGCATTTTGTACGATAGATGACGTTACATTACATTTTATTATAATAGTTGACAAATTTTATATAAAAAAAAATATGAAGATATATTAAAATAATATTAATTAAAACAATTTTACTTAATTACTTTTGGAAATTAATCTGCGAATAATTTTTAATAATAATAAATTATAAAACAATGTTACAATGTAACTATAAGATATATACTAATCATGAAAAAAATAAAATACATAAAAAAATATATAAACAATATTAGAAATGTAAAATTTACAATTAATTCCTCTTAATAAAATATCAATTTATGTCATTTAATTAATGATTGCTAGTTTTTACAATTTTCTTATTAATCTAAATTTTTTAAATTTATTATTCTGTAAAAATATATTATTCAAATTTACTGAAATAATTTTATCAAAAGTAAAATTCATAAATATATAAATCTATTCTACAAATCACAGTAATAATTAAATTAAAGAAATTAATGTAAGTTATTTTTTATTTTATCCTTATATTTAAATCATTGTAAAGAAATAATATTCGAAAAAATATATATATATATATTTCAACTCCATCCTACTAAAGAAAAACTTTCATTTTTCTTTCGTGGACGATGTGTTTAACCAAGCAGCGATTCTTTATCCGCAGTGAGGAGGAACAGGCCGCCGGAAGAATTTACGTAGCACTTAATCCCACCGCTTAGAGGGCCGAACAAAATCACCCTACTTCGCATTCTTGGCTACCTATTCTTCTCCTCTTCCGCTCTTCTACCGCCACTCATCATCGTGAACCTCTTCTTACATTCAAACACTTTCACCTGAACTCTTATTCCTTAACGAGGCGGGCTTGTTGCGATGATTTAAGAAGGTAAAATTTTTTTCTCCTGTAAATTATTTTACGATTGTAGAATAACGTTTGACGATGAAAGTATCACGATATCAAGTTTAATATCTTATAGAGAATTAACAAATAGATTTAATTCAACAATTGAAATGAATTAATGATAATTAAATATTTGGAATTATTTATTTAAACGTCGATATATCTATTACTGTTATTTCTATTTTTGATAATTTTTAATCGATAAAGATAAGCAATTCCACATTTTTTTTTTATAAGAGAAATGATTTCATATTTTACTCGCTTAAAAATTGGTACATTCGAAGAAATTTTGCCCCGCTTTTTGTAGAACTTTAAAGGAACGGTGAAAAAAAATCTCGAATCAGTCGTCAACCCAATCCTGCTTAATCGCCTGTACTAAAATATTATAAGACGCGTAACCAGAGCGCCAAATTCCAACGACTAATCTCTTAATCGTAAAAGCGGTTTTATTTACTCATTCACTTACCCTTACTAGGCACTTCGCTCGCTGCTCTCACGGATTTTAATGACAGTTACAATTCGTTGTAACCGTTGTACACGTTATTCACAATTTTGTCACGTTATTTGCATTCATACGAATCCATTTAAAATTTTGAAAATCATTTTTCCAGAACTTATGCTTAATTATATTAATTAATTATAATTTTAAATTTTTATTGAACATCATTCTTTATATATAAAAATTATAAATAACGCAATATAATTCATCCATTTGAACTCGTACATGAATGAAAGACTTATAAAATTATAATTTTCCTCCTCACGGAGATAATTTCCACTTGTCCAAGTGATACCGAAGAATGATTCGAAGCTGCTATATCCAGCCTTCGATTCTCTCTAATATCCTCTGTCGTGTTATTTACGCGGACCAAAGGCGGAGAAAGAAGGGAAAAATAGGAGAGGAGCGTCATGTAGAAATGACACTCGTAATCGACTGCGGGTCTCTCGATTTCTTTTCCCTCGATGCCAGAAATGAATGAACCTCTCCCTGGACTGGTCGAAGAGAGAGAAAACGGGGGGACGGTTGCGTGACGGTTTCAGGCTAACCTCCTCCAGATGAGATAGGATTGAATGGACGTCGTGAAGACGACCGGGGATAAGATATCGGGGGCTCTATGGGGGTTGCGTCCACGTGGAAATAAGATGACGACGGTGGATGGAATGAAAAAAGAGAAGAGGGAGAGGAGTGGAAAAAATGAAAGAGGAAGAGGAACAGAAGGAACGAAGAGACAAGATTTTCAGTACGAAAAAATCGAATCTGGATGAGAGGAGGCGAACTGGACGATGTGAAAAGGAAAGTAAAAGTAAATAAGGATGGAAGAATGGGCGAGAGAGAAAAAAAGGAAATCAGGAGGGGAAAGGAGCGAGACGCGTGAACGGAAAGGAGGAAAGAGTTGGTACACGGGCGATGAGACGGGACCGGATGAGATGAGATGATAGTGTTGCATGTAGCGCGTGCGCGTACCGACTCAATAAACATCCGTAGAAGCCTCGGTAAGACCCTGGCCCTGCGCTCTGGATTACCGCCGCTACTTTCCTTTATTTTCCGGATGCAATGCCTCCCTCTTCCGACCCATCTTTACCGTGACTCTCTCATCTTGCCCAGAAAGAAACGGAGACTTGTCGTTCTTTACGTACCTTTTTTTTTCCCCCCACTTTGCTCATTTTCCAATTCGTTGACTGGATCAACCGAACATTGGCGAACATTGTCTCGTTGAAAGAGTCTAGTTTGTCTGATCGAACGCGTGATCTTGATTAAGAGTTAGAATAATCTGTCTGATTTTCGATCTTTTTTGAAAATTTTAAATCAGATTTTTTTCCTCTTTATCACGGACAAATTAGAATTAATCGAAGTGGGTTTTATTTGCTTCGCAATTTGAATACAATTGGACAGAAGACGAATTTCATAAATCAACGTCTGATACAATCAGCTTGTAATTAGAATCGTTTCAGCAGAAGTCCAGCGGAAGTTCATTTCTGGAACGTAGATGTGGATTTTGGCCGGGACAGTTCTTCGCTTTTCTTGTCCCCGCTGATAAGAAGTGGAACTTCAGTCTTTATGTACTTCCACTCTCTGTTCGCGTTTCTAGGGCAAATCGATGTGATTAAGGTTTCTTGGACAATTTAGTTCTTACATTTTTATGATGTTATTAGATTTTTTTTATTCTGTTTCTTTCATTTTGTTATATGTGAATTTTTACTTAGAAACAGTTTGTAATTTTTTTTCTCCAAGAGTATATAAATTGTAAGAGTGATAAGATCAAATTTTCTGTTTTGAAATTTTTGAAAGATGTAGTTTAATTAATACGGTAGCGAAGTGAATAATTTTGACGATTTGTTAATCCGGAAGAAGGAATATTCGAGTTTCATTTTTTTATGTTACAACAAGCTTAAACTGTACACTATATTTTAGACAAAGAGAGTTTCTGAAATTCAGAATTGATCGCTCATAGTTCATTCACGCACGCGCAGATACCAAGACTACGTACCAATAAAAGCGAGTATATGTTAAAGAAACATGAATTAAAACATAAACGCGTTTGCATGATAAAAGTACAATGAAGTTCGATATATGGAATACTTAGAATATTACTCGATACATGTTCTTAGAATTTTTCTTTTAAATTTTCAAACTATAGAATTGATCCCTTAATACGTATAAATTAATTAAAAAAAAAAAAAATACGAATATTACAAATAACTTAAAAAGAAAAATTTCAATTTTTTTTCAACCTCGATATTATCTCTTCATGTTCAAAAGATTACTATTCCTATAATCTACATTAAAAAAAGGAAAAAAGAAGAACATAGAATTTGGAAAAACGTAATCGTTCTCCGTTCAAATATTTTCCTATTTGTCTGTGCTCGTACGAAAGATCACGAGTGCTGGGTAAACAAGCGAGCGGACTAATTAAAGTGATAGAAACATCGAGTTTCTCATTGTATTATCTGGGCGAAGGTACAACTGTCATTATAATATCCGTATCTTCGTAATAATCTCGTATCGTTTGCGTTTGTTATCAATGAGTAAACCACCCTTTCAAGGGTCAATCTCGAGCGCACCTGTTTCAATTCGGATTTCAACGCGTACTTATCTAATTTGCGAGTTTCGCGAGGTTGCGCCAACGTTTATTAATATTGTTTGAATTTCCAATGTAGAAGGGTAGAGTCTGATATTACATAATCTCTCTTCCCGCAAATACAATAAATTTCTTTTATAGTTTTTATTCTCTAAATTGATAAATTCTCTTCTCGAGAGAGAGAGAGAGAGAATAGTTACATCCATCGTGACACTTTGTGATTCATAAATCATCTTCTTACAGAGACGCAAACTTTATCTACTTCTTTCGTAAAACATCTTCATCAGCAACATAACATTCCAAAAATAATTTCTCATCACATCGATGATAACACTTAATAAGAATAAGAATTCGAATAAAGCGTTCGAACAAATGACACCTCCTCCTCTGAACTTGACAGTCACTCGTCCTTTACTTAATTGAGAAAATCCAAGACCTCGCAAGGCAAGAGTTTGTCGATCTCGATCCTTCGATTAACAACTTCGACTCTTGAAAGGAAGAGCCGAAAGGACAGCATGCTTCGCCTCCATCATCGTCCACGTCGTTCTCCTCTCCTTCCTCTTTTCGTTCTCCACTTCGTTCGTCACTGCGAACGTTCGGTTCGTAGAAATTAGAGACCCACGGAGGAGAAAGGACGACGACGACGACGTCGAGTTTCTCATCTTCCCTGTCCCTCCTTCGCCTCGCCCGAGCTTCCTCCCCGTCCCGTCTTACTCTATCCCTCTTATTCTCCACCTCGGTTCTCAGTTCTCCTGCTACTCTATGCCGGGAAGCCTCCATTAAATTCATTAGGCCATTAGTGGCTGCAACCCTCCAAGATGGCTCCCGTCGCTTGGCAACGCTCTGCTTTTCCACGCTCTCCTCTCTCTCTGCTTCTCACACGCTCTCTCCTTCCTTCCCCTTTCGATACCTCACCCCCTCCTCGAATCTGCTTGTCCCTCTTGCACAGCACGGGGAGAAGAGAGGGGGAGGGGGACAACCGACCCTCTTCTTTCCGTTCCTCTTAGCAGCTTTACCGTGTCTCCCTCTCGAGCGGGTGGGTCTTGGCGGGTGTAATTAGATTCAACGAGCGAAAAGGGAAGGCGTAGGGTGGTGTAGGGTGGTAGGTTCGTAGGTCGAGGAAAAGGCGGCGGTGGGTTAGAACGGGAGAGGGTGGCTCTCGAGGCACCGAAGAGGGCCATTGCCTCCAGGATGTCCAGATTCTCTCTCCTCGTTCTCGTTTCTCTCCTCTTCTCGGTATCTCTCCACCATCCCGTACCCGCGACCAACATACATACGTACATACACACACACACGTACATGGATAGGTTTCCTCGGTTCCTCGATTCCGTTTCTCGGTATCACGATGTGTGCTCGTTTGACGTGGAACACCGGGGAAGAAGTTTAGTCCCGCGGGATTATGTTGTTTGAGGAATGGAGATCCGAAAGATGCTGGCTATCTTTCCGCTTCCGAATATTAGGATCCGACTTTAATACGTTCCGATCCTCGAATCGTGAACGTTCCTCGTGCTGCTTCTCTACTTTTATTCTTGGACAAATTGGGGAAGAGGGGAGGAGGTCGAAACTCTCTTTTGCATTTATATATTATGTTTTTCTCATTTAATACGATAGATTTTTTTTCTTTATATTCGACACGAATGTTTTATGGAAAGGTGGGATTATATATAGATTATTTTTTTGGATAAGAATAAAAAGTCTTGAAAGGATAATGGTCAAAAGACAATTTGTTATCTTGTACGAAAATTCTTAAAACATTTTATTCAACTGTATGATTAATATCCAATTTCGAATCGTTCATTGTTGAACGATTGTGATACATTAAGAAATCAGAAACGACGATCAGAAACTCGGTGTTGCATTCCTGTCGCGGGTCCGAGTATTTGTACGCGGCTGTTTTCGGGGGTGGTAGAGCAAAGGGGACTCTTAAAATACTCCAAGAGCTTCTAAATCATGGAGGCTTAGTAACCGTCGTGCGAGCAGGGATTACCTACCTTACTTCAAAGTGCCCTGCAGGTGCGGGCTCTTCGTTTCGTATCCTCTTCCACGACAGAACGTTGAATCATGCGTCAGTTGCATTTTAACGATACACATGCGTGCGTGCGTGCGTGCGCGACTCTCTGCTCTTTCTCCGAAGAGACATAGTATTTTGTCCAAGAGCCTTGCCCCCAGAATGTTTTCCTCTCTCAGCGATAGACTTGGAATATTTCAATTTTTCTTCATTTTTTATAATACCGATTTTAATTTTGTATTCCTTACATTGACGACGATTTTTGATGCACGAAGACAAAGATTTTATCCGTTGCATCGAAGCGAAAAAGTTTCGAGACAAAGAGGAGGAAATAAGGTTAGATCGATTCTATTATCCGACTCGGAACTTTCGTTGGCCAAAATTCTTAATTACTATCTTAGAAAGGGTATACAGGATGGTCGAACGACTAGACGCAATGGAGGAAGCGAGAGAACGTGCACCGCGGAAAATTCGAAAGCACGAGTAACGCTCATCGCGAGAATTAAAGGAACATCTCTCGTTGGTAAGGCGGCCATCTTGAACTGGCGTCTCTGGCGTCATTTCATTTTCTGGCGGGGAAAAGAAGGCCGCGAAGGGAGAATTCTCTCGATTCTCTAAGTCCATGCCGCTAAGCCCTCAATTTCACTAGAGTAAAAGCTGAGCGAAGAGCGTGATAAAACAGCTTCTTATTCCCGCGTTTATATTCAATCTCGGTCGACTGCCTCGGCTGGCCGCGAAAAAAGACCCCATTTGAAACGCGTTAGTCGATGCGCCATATGCGTGGAATGGATACAGAAAAGGGAAAAAGTAGAAGGAGATGCATTATGTAATACTGGATATGATCTTTGCATGCATCTATGCATGGGATCCGCGAAAAGCGAATGACTTGTAACCGCGCGTGTATCTATACAATATATCCGAAGAGAAAAAAGATCCGTTTCATGTTAAACGAAGAAGGAAATAACGAAGAGAATCTATTTGGAATTAAGCTTTTTTTTTTAAAAGGGGTCTGTTGAGGGAAAGTTTGCTTTATAACAAGTTTTTCAAGTTTTTTACGTAATGTCTCTAAGCACAAGCATTCCCTACGTTTGAACGGAGATGTACGGGGATACGTATAGTTTCCGTGCGAATCCGAAAAGCGTTAATGCGCGCAGCAACCGCATGCCCGGTTAGCACGTGCGCATGCGCGATCACTGCCGCCCATATTTCAAGCGTCTCTACTGAAAGTTTGCCGGTGCTCGAGATTAGTTTGTATCATCTTACTTCGAGGCGTCTCTCCGGTTGTCTCGTAAAAAGTTTCGGGAAATTATGCGGCCGCGACGGGCGCGTGTGCCTTGGCGCGCAAGCAGCCTTTTTAACTTTCCCCGGAACTTTGTTGGCCGGGCTAAATTAATATCTACACGCGCGGCATTCAGAACACTCGTATCCTTAATGCGGGAATAATATGAGATAGAATATTATTTTTATATATTTAATATATATATATAAGTGGAGGAAAATTTGGAAATTTTTTTGACGTAAAGTGTTAGAGTATATAAAAATTGTCAAAGTTTAATCAACACGGTTAAAATGTGTTAATGGACTTTTTTAAAATATTATTACGTACGTAAATTATTTTTATAGAAACGGTTTATTTGTTTTAGTAAATTAATCGTTTGAAAAGACGGGCTATCATTTAATTTGAAAAGGGTACACGCTTCAGTTTTATACTAAAGTACGTGCATACTAAAGTACTATCACACTTTGCACTCACGTTGATTGCGATTCACAAAGGCTGTCGAGTATATTAAATGGAGAACAATCGTTGCATCGTAACTGTTGGGAAGAGTAGAGGAGAAGATTCTGAATCTTCGTCCAATTTTTTAAACCTAAACCTAGAATCCTCTTTGTTATCAATGATTAAAATAAGATTCTTCGAATATTAGGAAAATTTTCTTTGAAAATGATAAAAAAATATATATATATATATATTTCAGTAAATTTTTTACATTTATAACAACGTTAAATTCCACAAATAACATTGTATAACGTTATACTTCATTATTAAAGTTTAATCCTGCAAAATATTTCTCCCTTATATACATTCATTACTTCGTTCTTTTTTTATCTTTCTCAATTCCTTAATTTCCTTCATTTTTCTACCTCCTATTAAAATTCATCACACCGCGTTCTTTTCGCCCCCTTTTCGATTATTCTTCTTCTTTTTTTTTTTTATTCTCTTTTGTTTCACACTCGACTTTTTATTCTGCAAAAACCTAATTAAAGCCGGCAAAAACCCTATTAGTCTCCTCTTTCGAACGAAACGATCCGTTACTTCGTTCAAGATCGAACTACGAAGCACTGGTTTCGAATGTAAGCCGAAGACGGAGGACTGGTCTGCTACTTTGGCTCGATTCAAACCATCGCACCGCCAATAAATAACACTCTACCCGAGATCTACTCTATGCGGTTTATACAGGATATACTACGGTCTAACTTGTACAGGTGGAGAATTTGGAAGAGAAGAGAAGAGAAGTATATATATTACAATGCTTCCAGCGTTTATCGAGGAATAAATTTTTACCAATTTCGCAATCTCGATAAATAATTTTTGAACAATTTATTAACGAACGATAAGTTTGTAATAAAAAAAATATCACGAATTTTATTTTAATCCATGTGTGAAAGGAATTATATGTACGATTAATCAATAGAATCGTGGAATAGGTGATATTTTATTATTATATGAGGAAAGATTTAATCGATAGAAAGTTGATAATATTTTTAAATCAGCGTGGCTATAATAAAATGAAACGAGAGGGGGAGGGGAAGTAATCGAGGAATACAGTCATTTTAATTAGCCAGATGAATGAAAGTTCTCCACGGCGGAAATTAATAAAGAAACTTAAATGAAATCCAATAAGTGAGTTGTACAAAACGGAACCGATGGGTGTTTCGATTAAGTTGATTAAACTGGAATTAAGTCGATTAAAACGGAGTACCTTAATAACAAAGTTGATAGCTTTTAATTAAACGGAATAACTCGAAATCTGCCGATAACTGATATCATTTAAATTTTAAACGAATAATTATTTGTAAGAACGAAAATTATTAAATATATTCAGATTTCGTTTCGATTCCAACCTTTTATTTTCTCTCTCTCTCTCTCTCTTATCTTTCGAAATGCGTACGAGTCTAATTTTTTAATAGAAAACTTGAAAACTGTATATGAAAAAAAAAAAAAAGAATTTCCTAGAAAAGTAAATAAATTGTGATACGAAGTTTTTATCTTACTCTTTGCTCTTACGATGAAAATTTATAACCAGAAGGTGAGGCATCGAAACTGACTCGATCGAAAATTATTCAAAAAAAAAAAATTATTTAATAAATTAAATATTTTATAGGATGATCATTTTTAAATTTTGACAAAATAACGAGTCATGTGAAAATAATATATGAATTATTTCAAAGAAAATAAAAATTGTATCGTAAAAAAAATCCAAAAAAAATCCGAAAAAAAAACATCGAAGCGAAAAGAATTAATCGACGATCGTTTTCGACATCACTGATCTTGGTCAAAGCGATTCGCAACGTCGCTCTCAGACATTCGAAGGTCGTGTAAACGGGGATCAAAGTCTACGCCAATGGAAACGGGCAATGATAATGTTTCTCGGTGATGTTGGCCGAGATACGGGACACGGTATCTTTATTACCCTACGCGAGACACGTTGCTCAAGTTAATATTAATTGCCGTTTTATCTTGCTCAGACGACTGATATTTCGAACGCGAGTAATCTTCGCAAATTTTATGACGCCTCGAACAGGCGCGGAACTAGACCTTCGAATTTCGTGAACAAACTTTAAACGTCTTTACTACGCGTCTTATTTACAGAGCCCAGATTTCATCGACAATTCTCCTCTTCGCGCTCAAATATTCTCTTAATTCAACCGTTGCCACACGGCAATCGGCCGAAAAGTTTTACGACGACGGAAACGTCAGAAATCTTACCGTAGTCAGAATTGAAATGCAAATTTTCTCTCCCTCTCTCTCTTTCTCTCTCGTTTCATCGTTCCAAACTTGAGAAACTCCACTCTGTAAAACTTATCTCTCTTCTTCAGATCCGTTTCCAAAGTTTTTAATAAACTTGTAATAATTTTTAATTGATTCCAAATCATAAGAATACATAAGTAAATGCCAATTCCAAATGGAAATTTCAATTGTTAAAAATAAGTAAATAAATAAACTCGATGAATTTCATCTCACCTTCCATTTTCTTTCGCCGATAGAATAAGCGAAATCAAACAGCGATCGACTTCCGTCTCGCAGTCAATATCCCCGAGCAACCGTCGAATAAAAACGACACGAGAGCAGCAGCTGTTGGGAAACGGATTCATGGTCCTCGGCGAACAACTGCGATGTTCGTTCCCAACGTCAGAATTCCTCGGCGATCCTCGGGGGAGACGCGAGGCGTGTCGGGGACACAACATATTCACGAGGCCGTATACCGATTTTATTCCATCGCTAAATCCTCGAATCTCTGCGGACCTGGGTCTCCTCCGCGTGTCTCCTCCTCCTCCTCCTCCTCCTCCTCCTCCTCCTCCTCCCGTGATTCTCGATACGCAGTCGAAAGGAAAGAGCGACGGCGAAGTTTCGGGAGTTACTGCGACTCCTCCTAAGCCTGTGTCGATGATCACGCTCCTAACCAGGTTTTTTTACGGCCGAGGGAGGGCACCTCGTCTTGGGAAATATATGGAGAATATATTTTAAAATATAGTTTTAAGGAATCTTTATTTAATCTTTATTACGTATCTTACCAATGAACCTTTAAAGAGACGTTTAAAAGTCGCTCTCAGATGCTTCATTAACTTTTCTTCTTTGAGAGCAATCTTGATTTTGTTTTGCTCGAAGGAAAAGAGTCAAAGAGTTTTTTTTTTTTTCATTTATTGTGATTCTGTTGAGGACAATTAGGCAATTATTGATATGATTACGAGTTTTTTTCAAAGAGTTAAAGTAATTTTGATGCTGCTGAAATTATTTCTGTTGAAACAGTTGTTGTTGAGGAATGGAAAGAGAAGGAAAACTTTCACAAGAAAACTTCATTTTGCGCGGAGAATTTTGGAATAAGTATGTCGCACGCCAGTTGAAACGATAAGATTACGGAAGAAGATAAGTTGCAGAGAGATAAAACACTCTTCGCACATTGGATTTATAATAATTAATAAATGTTTCAATAAATGTATGTCAGGATTGTTATAAAATTATTATCTTAATCGTAAACCTCTATAATCACCCTTTATCTTCCTTTCATTTTTTCTTCTTTCCTTCTTTTTTTTTTCTCCCCCCCACTATCGAATTAATAAATAAATTCCCCGTTTAAACTACAAAACTTGCACGCATTTTCTTGCAAAACCTGGAAACTCAATTTTTCAATTATTTTTCTCGAGATCTTTTGGATTTTTAAACGGATCGAAACGGCGGGAAACCGCATCCGTTTATCCGTGTATATAATTGGTAACATACGGACTGCAATATCTTATGACTGTGCCGTGCCATTAACGGGCACGACGATCATCGTAATATACGTTTAGTTTAGTTTAGCGGGACGAGGGGATGGCCGACCGGGCACCGGGCGACCCTTCGCGTGCCACCGAGGAGGGTGCATAATTTATCGCTTTCCCCCCCCGACCACCATAATGCAACACGTTACACGCTCGGTATGCATGTAGATTCCGAAGGTTATCGATGCTCCCTCAACGTCCGAGAGGGTGTAATACGGGAGGCCTAACTACCGATAAATAGCCCAATCATCGATCGGAATTCATTGCCCTGGCCTCCGTCTTAATTCAATAGTAGAACCGTGTAATTAGAGAGAAAGAGAGAGAGAGGAAAAATTATATATTGGAAATATTGAATTATTTTAAATATTGAATACGTTGAATATCGTTCCTGAAAGATATCGCTCTTTGCAAGATATTAAACGCATTCAAGTTAAAACTTAATTGATATGTTATTTATTAGAAGATTGATTATCTTTTGATCGAATAAAATAAAAGAATGGAGAGAAGAGAAGATGGTTAACGAACAATAAAAATAAATTTGTGTAATTCGTATTTTTAATTTCCGTAAAATTTGAAACGATTAATTATCATTATTAGACAGACGACGAGAAAATAGATTTTTGTGGTCGCAACGTACGCAATTTCAAAGAGGTACATTTGACAAATATAAATCATGATAAAGCCTGTTCTTGTGATACAACTTTTTTTCTTTTTTTATGCTTCCTCTGTTAAGCAAATGTAGAGCTAGAGATAACCAATAAAAACAGAAGTGGAATACGTATTCCAGCCTCTTCTAAAATTAACTCTACGAATTATTTTATTTATTATTATACAAATTTCAAAAATTCGAGCCAATTTTATTTCGCATCGATAGGGAGGAGGAAAAAAAAAAAAAGAAAAGAGAGAAGAAATTATTTTAAAAATGTATTAAAAATTATTCCATTCTCCCAACTTTTGCGTCAAAATATGATCAAATTTCTCGTATGTAAGAGAACGTAGTAGCAGAAAGCGAGGCAGAGGTGATGGTGAAGCAAGTGGTACGACTTCGCTTAGAGTAGAATTGATTTTTATTGTGACTAGATTACAAACGGGGCCTTACGGCGCTCAATATCGCCCAGTAGGAACGTTTACAACGTAGCGAGTGAAACGGCTGAAGAACGGAACGAGAAACATTCTTCCGCGGCCATTTGGAAAATCAATCACTCACCGCGGGGACTGGGATATGTGATTACGACGAACATTTGTACGACATTTGGATTCATACAAAATAGCGGTCGTTTCTTAAATCTAGCTTACGTCACTATTTGTTCTATAGCGTTTATGCCTGCATCATGACTTTCGAAGTTGATCGATTCACTTCGTCTCCCCTTCCTCCCTTCCTCCCTCCCCCTTTTCCATTTAAATTTTTAAATTTTCACATCTTATTATCGAACTGGTGATATGCCATTTTTTTTCAATTCTACAATTCTGTACGATTTATATTTTGTTTTTTTCTTTTTTTTTTTTTGTCTTTTTTTTTCCGTTTTAAAAAACACGACACCCTGTCCAAATTCCAATTTTTTTTTTTGTCGAACAATTTCGTACAATTTAACAATTTTATTATTAAACGCAGTGGTCGATGAAAAAAAATAACGACACGCGCAATCGTCACGCGCGATTGAAGACGTGATCGAACTTAATGAAGTTGTAAACGAGACGCGAAGAGGATGATGAATCGATGGACTCCAAAAGTTCAATTACACGTGCCCTGCAAGGATATCGAATACAGTTTTTTTTTTTTCATTTTTCTTCCTTTATAATTATTCAATATAATTATTAATAATATTTATAACGTATGCATAAGTCGATAAAGTGATTTTCTTTCCTCGTACACTGTACAAAGTACCACCGCACCGCGAGGAACGCCAGTAACGGTGGCCATTTTCATTTACATACAGCCTGTATGGTTTACATTTTTCTTTCGTTATTATTTATTTATTTATTTATTTATTTATTTTTTTGGTATTCTGTTGGGTAATGTTATTATTATCATCATTACAATATAACAATTCTAAAAGATATTTACGAATCGCGTAAAATCAGCGTCTACTATACATATATCTACAGGATAGTGAGTACATCTCAAAGATCCGCGCTGGATCTTTTCTTTTTTTTTTCTTTCTTTCTTTCTTTCCCCTTCATCAGTCATCCCATCATCTTTCCCTTCTCGTTTTGTTTCTCTAATTGAATTTATCTTTTATCCTCTTTTTTTCTTTTTCTTTTTTTCGTTTCTTCGAGAGTCTGTGAAAGACTGTTCGGCAACGAAATTCGAAATTCCCGTTGCCCGTTTGAATTCTGTTTCGAAACGCACGATGCATATTCTGTGACTCGACGAGGAATTAATCGCGGTTAAAGATAAACTTTTTTTTAACGACGATACGAAAGCTCGTTGCTCCGATAAATCATTACTTACTTTTTCTTCCATCGAGAAAAACGATAATCGAAAATATTGCACTTTGGCTCGAGTATTTGTCAAATAATTCCCTCGCATTTTCGATAAAAAATGCGAGAAAGGAAAGGAGAGAAAAATAAAAGAATTCCTCAATTCTCAACCAATTTCTTAGGAAACTTAAGAATCCTTTCTACGAGATCGTTCTCTGCGATTCCGTTCCATTTTACGGATGAAGCATGCACCTCGAAACATTAAATATTTTATATATAATATATATATATACCCATATATTCGATTCGATCGTTCGTGCATTTACAATCGTATGTACAATCTTTCATCCCATTCACCTGTTTTGCACCTGGGAAGAATACAATTAAATCCTGGCATTAAATAACCATTAAATCTGCGAAGAATCAGCGAAGGACAACGCGTAATTAAAAATCACGAGTTACGAATGACGTGAATCCTCGCGAAATCATCTCACGTGATTAAAAAAAACCGATTGGAAACGATTTTAAACGAGACGAAAGAAGACTGAAGAAAATACATATATGTATACATATATACACATGTATCGTAACCTCTAACACACATCGATACGTATATACGCGACAAAGAAGGGAAAAGGGAATAATGCTCGACGAGGGCCTCGAAGAGAAAAGTATCCCAGGCAAAGGAGAATTACTTGCGAGGACGAGGCTGGCGTCGCGGCAACGGCCGCTGTTCTCAGTTCTCGTCCCGCGGCAGGGAGAGGGTTTGCGAGCCGGAAGCGATGGACGGGGTGGTCCAACAGTCGAGCAACGAGGGCCAGTAACCGGTGGCGGTGGTCGCGTGTTGCCAGTAACTGGCCAACCCCGTGCCCCCCCCGGGAGCGGCACCGGATCCACCGATCCCTATCCCGACGCCGACGCCTATGCCGCCGGACGCGGCGATCACCCGCTCGCCGCTGATCCCTCCCGCCTCGATCGCGCCCCTCCCGTCCTCCTCGATCTTCTGGTCCGCCGTGCTCCCGTCCTCGTCGTACATCAGATAGGGTGGGTGCGAGGTGGTCGACGAAGGGGTCGACGACAAGGTCGGCGAGGCGGCGGACCTAGGCCTGGGTCACTCTTGCGCCCTCAACTGATTGTCGCTCTGCTGGCCGCCGGACACTGCGCTGCCCGCCGCTCCCACTTGCGCCACCACCTGGCCTCCGCCACCCAACGAGCTCCCGGAACCAGCCAGGGAGCCGCCCGAATTCCCCGTTACAGCGTGGTGATGGGGGCTAGACGTAGCCCCCGCTTCGCCTCAGACCTGGGCCCTGGCCGTCGCGTTCACGTGGGCCTCCGCGCTGCTCGGCGAGTGAGGGTTCCCCTCGCCGGCCGTCGTCAGCGCGTATTGGCACGCCGACAGGGGGCCGCCGCCCACGGACGGGGCCCTCGACCCGACGGGGCTGCCCGCCGCCGACACCGGGGTGCTGTCCATGCCGAACGAGTTCCCGCTCAGGCTGTAACCGCTGCTGTGCTGCCTCGCCTTCAGCCGCAGGGAGGCGATGCTGCTCGAGGTCATCACGGTGCAGCTCTCAGGGGCCGCCGCTGTCCTGTGGTGCGGCGTGTACACGGACGGCCCGTAAGGGTGGTGAGGCGCGGCTGGTGCCGCGTAAGGACACGCGGCCCCCGTCGCCGCGACCGGCGAACCGGCCACCCCCAGCCCGGAACCCATCCCGGGCAGCATGGAGGTGGCCGCCTGGCCGACCGACACGGACATCCCGCCCATGTGGTTCCCGGCGACGGACGTCGCCGCTGCGTTGAAACAGTTCACGGGGCTGACCTGGGTGTGGTGGTGGTGGTGCGACGCCGTCGGGACCACCGAGCCCAGGGTGTTCACCCAGGGGAAGCTTTTGCTGCTCAGCGGCGAGGGCACCTTGGCCGCCCAATTGTTGTACGGGCTGTACGAGCTGTAGAGGGCGTCCGGGTCTGCGAACGGCTGGCCGATGAAGCTGTTCAAACTGGCGCCGAAACCGGGCTTGAAGTCCACCGTGTCCGCGGCGGTGTTCGCGTTGCGCGTCTGCTTCCGCCACTTCGCCCGCCTATTTTTGAACCATACCTGAAACAGGAATCGTATCGTCGTTCATGCTTCTCGATCGTGGAATTATTTGTTTATTTCAATCGTGGTAAATATTCTAGGATTACAGAAATCGGTATCTCGGATGGAGAAGAACCGCGACGAATCGGAAAATATTTCTAAATACAACAATTAAGTAAGAATCTTATCTTATCTTATCGCTGGCGAAACAATTATACGTCTTGAAAAGGCAATTGCACCGTGTCCGAAAAATTCTCCTATCTAAACCGCGCCTACCCATCGAATACCTCTTTGCTTAATCGTGCTTCAACGTCGTTCCCCGCTTCTCCAAACTAATCTACGAAGCGATCTCTATACCGCCTACGAAAAAATCCCTCCTCTTTCTTCTCCCTTTACACTCTTCTTTCGTCGTCGACGAATTTCATCGTCGGTCTCATCGAGACGAAGAAGCTTTCTCTTTTTTCTTTCTCCCCCTCTTTCCCCCTTTTCGACCAGATTTCTACTTCCACGGCCCAGGTATTCGGCCGTGTGTATTACTCGCGTGGAAAAACGGGGCAAAGCGTTAGGTTTCCACTCGGCCGAGTCTCGAGACAAATGGCAAGAAAACCCCGGCGAGCTCCTCCATCCTGAAATATGATGGCGTTAATTCAAGGCGGCCCTCTCCCGCGTTCGATACCGCGCCAAGGGTGAGGGAGGGCGAGTCGCTCGTCAGCCGTTTCCACCCTCTTCCCATTCGCCCTTCAACCTCCGCGCCATCCCTTCCTTCTCCCCCTCTGTTGCTTTTTCCACGACGCCCACGACCGGCTTGGCCCCGACAATTATACGGCTGGTTGCACGCCGGATACACGTAACTGTAAGGGAAATCGGCGCTGGGACCGATGGAACATCGAGGGGAAGGTGTTCGGGCGAGGAGAAAAGAAGGAGGGAAGAAGGAAAAGGATGGAGGATCCTCGGCAAGATGGATGGGCCCCGCGATCGCGCCGTGGAAACGCTAAGAGGCGCGACGAGTCATTGAAAGAGGGGAAGAAGAGCGGCTAATGAAGAATAATGCCCTCCCTTTTGCCGATTATTCTCGAAAACCGCGCTTCTCTTATATCGCGCCGTTGTGACGCGTGGATGAATTACAGGTTTTAACGGGGATCTTTGTCCCACTTTGCTTCCAAGGAATTAGAACCCGGATCTATAACCGAGGACAAGTAATTTTGTAACGAGTTTTCAATTGGAAAAGTTCCTATTTTTCTTTCAAAAATACATCAACCGAAGTTAATCATACGGTTAGAATTTCATCACAAAATTCATCGTCATTGTCCATTGTTCTCTCGAATCGTGAAGCGGCACGAAAATAGTCGACAACAATCTCGAGAGGAGGATCGAATTTCAAAGACGATACGATGTTTCTCTCCCCCTATGAATTTCACGAAAAGAATGAAAATATATATATATATATATTTCCCCTCGTACGAGGAAACTTTCCTCCATTCCCGAGGAAGGAACATCATTGGATTCCACGAAGCGACCCCCGTAGGCACGACACGGGGCGACGGTAAGCCAAAAGAGGGGGAGTAAACTCGATAGGACAGAACGGGCGGCCGAAAGATGCCGTGGCTCGAGAATCAATAAACTCTCTCTCGAGGAAGGCGCGCGCGAGTCGTTTCGTATACACACAAGGCCGCGCCCATAAACTTTAACGGGAATCCGCAAGCTGAATCCGAGGCGACGCTCGAAGGCCGCGGCTCGATCAACGAACTTTCCGAACGATCGGACGGCACAGGTCCTTGGATTAGCCAATTTTCGAGCGACGATCTTGACCGGCGTCAAGCCGCGATGGCGGCGGCCATTTGTATCGCGAAACCGCGAAGGAGGGGGGAGGGGAAGAGGAGGGAAAAGATTCGAAGATTCGAATCGATCGAGAAGTTGCATCGAAAAGAAAAGATTGAAACGAAAATTTTTCTTAGATTAATAAGAAATGATTGAAATTTGTTTCGATTGAGAAAAAAATTTATTTCAAGGAACGCATCCAATTATGGTTCGCTCGTTTCACTCGCGATTGATCGCCCGATTTCGATTTTTGCCTAATGGAAGTTTTCTGGGACGGCGAGATTGGTAGCGGAACGATAAATCGAATCCAATGTTTTCCACTCGACAACCGCTTGAACAATGGCCCCCGTCACGTCATCCGAGCAATAAAACCTCATCAAATCACGACCCCTCGCCCGACCGCGTAAGCTTCCGTGCACGGCTCAATCTACGAAAGCTTATATAAATGTAATGAGACCGTGACCGGGGGCCAGCTCATCAATCAAGCCCCCCCCCCCCCACCAGCGGGGGCTTGTCTAGCTTCTCCGCTCCTCCCTCCACACCCCTTCGTCGTCTTTTCCGTATACCGTCCCGGAATTATATAGACACCCCCGAAAACGCTGCCCCATACGGGGTAATCCCACGACTTAGCAACGGCCACTGAACAATCGGATAAGCGCGATTCGTTTCGTACGAGGTGGCCACGCTGTTTTCCCCTTTTTCCTCTTTTTTCTTTTTTTTTTTTTGCTTCGATACGTCAATCTTCCGCCTGTTTGAGGATACAGGTGGATCAATCGCGTTTAAAAGATGTATGCCTCCGTGTTCGTTGGAATGACGATGTTGGAAATTTGCGATCTTCTTCTTTAAGATGGAAATGCGTTGAACTAACTGTGTTGAGGATTCGATTAAAAATTGAACAAGTATGGAAAGATTAAAAAAATGAGACACGATATAAAGATTATGTTACATCGTATGGATATAAGTCAAATGAAATATATTTTTCATTATACTTTTACTATTCGCTTCTCGTTACACATCTTGAAACGTAAAGGAGTGAATTGTAAAAAGAACTCCTTTGTCTGACCAGTACCTTCTCATTCTACTTCTCGCGTAAAAACAAAAGTCATGGAAGAAAAGAACGTACACGATCATAACATTGTAAATATACCTCTTAATAGATTAAAAGAAACATCATACGAATATTTTCCAAATATTATCCTGATCCCTCTACTTACTCTTCATCAAACGATAAATTTTTCTTGCTATACTGCCCTAAAACTATCCTTCACACCTATCATCCAATTCCACTGAAACGAACAAGTTTCCCTGTCAAACTGGAATCGAATCGAAAGAATCCTTCCAGTTCTAAAAAAAAATGAAATACGTCGTGGCAAATACATCGATCGTGCATTCCATTCACGAACACATCTCCTCGAGATACCCAGCAGAAGAACAACATGGTGCATAATTCGCGATCAACGAATCGCTTTGTACCTCCTATCGCGATAAACAATCCCTCTCGTTCGAGGGGGCCACATATGCACGCGCCATGTGCGCTTTCGCACAAACACACACACACACACGCACACATGTACACACAACGTAGGAAGGAATCGAGCGTAGCCGAGGCGCGTCTCGCCGGCCGAGCAATTCGATTCGTAAGACGGGAGACGTCGAGAAGGACGAGGAGGCGAAAGAGGGACGGCTGTGGAGAAGGGAGAGAAGGTCGACGGTTGCAGGGTGGAGACGGCGACGGTGGTGGAGGGAAGGAGGAGGAACGAGGGAGCGAGCGCGTAGGGATGTCGGGGGGAGGGGAACGGCGGAGGAAAACGCGGAGGTGGAGGTGGAGGAGGATAATATTGATCCCCTCGTAGCCCCGCCCCTCCTTGCCCAGCCGACGCCATCATTATATTATCCACCATCCCTCCGTCCATCCGACATATGCGCACACCTACGACCTCGAAATCCACGGGACCCCTTGGTCCATCCACGCATCGCTCTTCCAAGACGCTATCTATTTATTCCTCTCACCGAGAGAAAAAAAACTGCGTCCGTATATTGCATATTCGGTATAATATGGAACAACAGGAGGCGAGCATATAGCATATTTTCGTAGAGAGAAAACGAGAGAGAGTCGAGATGATGAGAAATCGAGAGGGATAAGGGATAACGAGTTTGAAGGATATCTTGTTGTATAGATCGGTGTATCAATATGAAATCTTTGGCGAATATACATATATATATCTTACGATCGAGAGAGTGAAAAGTAAAAGGCAAACGTCTGAAAGAGTTGCGTTGGAAAATGGAAATCAATTCCTTGGATAAACACTTTCGACTATTTCACGTAGTTGAAGCAGTTTCTCGGAAGAGTTTTATTCTCTCCAATATATATTCGCGTGAAAAAAGAAAAAAAGAAGAAAAAAATAGGTGAATATTCGTTTTTTATCAAGTAGTGGTTGGAGGTAGGGAGGTTTAGAGGAGGTAAGGTTATTTCTTGGCGGGCGAAAAATGTCTGAAGACGGTACTTCGTTAAAAATAAATTCCACGAAACCTGGTCGGATATCCGGCAGCTTCGGGAGGATTTCGAGACCGTGAAAATCTGTCTGGATACCTTTCCTCGCTCGCAGACACTTTTTCATCATTGTTCCAAGACGAGATCATTTCTCCAGACAATTTGGGCAAATGTTTGCTCGATTGTTTTTACATTTCATTTTATGAAAAAGCTAGGTTATGTTTAACAATTTCCTCGAACGAGAAACATTAAACGAGAATCAATGCCGCAAACATTTTTCGTTAGATCGTCGACTCGACGGATTAATCTTTTCTCCCATTTTCAAATTTCTACGTTTCATACAATCGCTCTCCCTGTTCCCTCCCATATTTTCGCTATTTCTTTTCTCCTCGCAGGCAGTCTCAGTTTGCAACAGTACCGTCTCCATAAATCTCACTATAACGGCGAGATGGATCAGCCAGAATCGCCACGTCCTACGCAGAGGGAGCCAGTTCTTGTGCTCGTGTCGCGAGTGTGTGTACACGCTTGGTCGCGCACGCGCGCGTATATCCACATGGATCGCTATGAATATGCGACTGCGTGAGGAGAAATAGCATTGTCGGGACTGGATACAGAGGAAAATCGCCTTTGGTCATGGTCCAATTTCGTAATCGTGCGAGAAATCTTATTGCCAAGTGTGAGAGAAAATTTGTTGCTCGCGTCCATGTTCGTGTTACGTATTGATTGTTGGAGGTTATGTTTAGTTAACAGAATGAATTTATTCGCAGAGTAAAACGAGAAGGACGCGCAGGCAAATGGTAAGATTTAAGTATTTTTTAAAGCTCGAGAGAAAGGTGAGAATTTCTTAAAAATTGATCGGATTTCAGTGTATCCGTCGTGGAAAATTGCGCGACAGAGGTGGAAGTTTCAAAATCGTAGGGACAACGAGACAACTTTCACGGTGGCTGGATCGTAGCCAAGACGACGAAACAATTTTCTGGGAGACAACATCGTAGTAGCATCTGCTTTAGCGAACAGTTTGAAAGCATTTTCACGTAATTGAGAATAGTCGAAGCTATCGAGAATACCGAAATCGTAATTGGAATCTTGCAAAATTGTTACTGAAATTTTGACATTTGCAATTAAATGATTAAAGTATACTTTAACTTTGATAAATTGTTTACTTGTTTGAATAGATAAATTTTGAAACTATGAAAGAGAAATGTTCGAAATTCAAATTTTTCCATCTTTCATTGATTTCAATTTCTGTACGAAATTAGAGAAAAGAAAAGAAACGCCATATTCTCGATTAAATATCTAAAAATTATCACGTTTAACGATATGACTTTAAAAGTTACAATATGAAATTAAAAATTGACCAGTTTGTCCTATTATACAACGAAATTATTATTCCTTTTTCCGATTTTATCCGAAACAAGTTAAAAATCTAGAATAGCAAAACTTCTTAAATAGATTTCTCGTTGCTGGAATGAAGAATATTTAACCTATAAAATGGAGTTACGTAATTACGCAACAAAAATTTCAATTAAACAAAATAAAGAAAGTTGATCGATTAAACGAAATGGTTTTATTATCATTTCAAAAATTCCGCGATCATTATCAATCCTACGTGCCATAAAGAAACAGTAAAAAAGGAATTTATAAGTGATACGGAATTAAAATATATACACGCCAAAATATTTCTCCATTTAAATTTCCAGGGAATAAGACAAAGAGAAAAGAATGAAAGAAAAAAAAATAAAAACAATAAAATCTGATATTTAGTCGCATAAGAGATAAGAAATTACAATATCATTAAACGCGTCATTATTTCAGCAAACGATGATTACCATTCCTCTTTACGCAATTCTTTAAAATTCCACGCGATAAAATATTCTTCTCCTCCATTATACTAATACTTCTGCTGCGAAACAAGTAGGAAACAAATTTTCAATTTCATCGCATTCCATCGCAATTTTTACGATTCCACGATTTCGGAAAAACGGATATGAAAAAAAAAAAAGGAGAAAAGAATTAAACTAACTACAGGAACTGGACGAATTCTTGACGGCCGATGGAGAAAAGGGGGTGGAAAAAAAAAAGAAGAGAAAAAAAAAAGAAAAGAAAAGAAAAAAAAAAGGCAAAACGACGGAAGCGAGTATTATCGTTTGTATTAAAGTGGCCCGGAGGGCAACACTGAACGATACAAACGGCATATGAGGCAGAGTACGACACGGAATGGGAAGGCCGACCAGCCTCCTCTCTCGGTGTGTGAGCAGTTTTATGGATTTTTTTTATCGTTGTGGTAGTGGACTGTACAGCTGCAGCCAGTGGGATTCGGATATTCAATGTTGGCGTACCTGTATGGATATTAAATTAACACCCGTAAGCCGCGAGTATTAACAACTTTGCAAAAGATTATACGAGATTATGAGCTCAAGCGGAACACGTGATTTTTAATGCCGTGTCCCGGCTAGCTCTCGTGCCTCCTCCATTCCTTTGTAATTTATAAATAGTTACGGCTCATTGCGTTGCACCTGTTATCGATTCGCGTCGAATTCAATGCGCCCTCCTCTCTCTCTCTCTCTCTTTTTTTTCCCCTCTCAATCCTCCGCGTCCTTTTTTCCTTCTTTTTTTTTCCCCCTTGCCTCTCCTTGCCTTCCTTTTTTTCTTTCTCGTTTTCGCCTTTTCCAACGTACCCCTTCCCAGGGACTGTTCCGTTAATGCAATTCGAATTGCTACGTAGCCTTTCGACGAAAAGGTTTACGAGGAATTTTTTTTTCCTTCTCAAATTTTGCAAGCACGATCATCGAAGATATCTTAATTTTTCGATCGAATTCCTCTTGTGAATGCATTCGTGAAATTGTAATTCGCAGAAGATGGAAAAATTGAAACGAAAAATTGAACGAATCATTGTTAAGTTTTATCGAAAGAAAAAAAAAATATACGCGCTATTTTCAACTTTGTCCGTCGAGAAAGATTAGAAAAGTATTGGAAATTATTCCATGGAATGGTAATTAGATTCATCGAATCGATGTCTCGCGAGATAAGCGTACAATTGATTAAAATTCAAGAATTTTTCTTCGACATCTTTCCTGTCTTTTATCGTCTCCATTGTACATTCTTCGCTATTTATATCTCTCCCTGCTTTCTCCTTTTAAAAAAATACTACTAAAAAGATATCAATACAGTATTAATATTCTCATTAATTACAATTCAGCCCGATCGAACAGGCAAATATTGTAACAACTTGAAGATCTTTGTATCAACCGAAGGTATCAATATCATAATCATAATAATTGTCCAACGTTATTATCCATGTACCGTCCATCGGATAAAATCCATATCAAGAAATCGTGCAAATTTAATCGCTCCTCCTCCATCGTGTGTGGCCAACGTTCGTTTTAATATCGGCCGATATCCCGGTGAAAATAAATCCGCGGGAAATTCGATACGTTACTTAGGGACCGCAATTCATCGTAAAAGGTTAATATTCGCGGTTGGTAATCCGGCAACGGAATATCGCGGATCACGCGTGCCGGCCTTCCACGTTTTCCAGCCCTGTCCGCAATGGTATTAACTTGGCGCGCGATTTACAGCGTACCTGTGTCGCGCGATCGATTCGCCAAATCTCCGATACACGCTCCCCAATCATACACGCTCATCAAAATGTATACGAATGTTGAATCTCCGATGAGAGCAAGCGATGAGTCTAGTTCCTTCTTACGTTACGAGAGAAAGTTTAGGTTAGGGAGATTTAGGTTAGAAGATAAGCGCGGGAAATACGAATGTCGTGGAATCAAAGGGTAATAAATTATCGCGATTCAACAATGTGTCTTTCTCAGTTATCGAGTAACGCTTGTTATTTCAGATTTTGAAAACACGAATGTTCAAGCCGACAAGACGTTGATTTACCTCTGTCTAAACACGAATCGGTTAAATGCGATCATCTGTAGCGGAATCGTGTAAGTTGTCGTTTCGCGGCATTTATGATGTCATTTTCGTCGTTTCTCGAATTATGCTCGATCATATATATATAATCATTTTATCGTACAAATTCGATTCGAACTCTCCGATATAAAATCTCTCTATTGGAAAAAAAAGAAGAAAAGAAAGAAGTTCGACGCGGCGGTGAAAAGCCAGAAGGAAGGAAGGATGGTTCCTGAATCAAACGAATCGCTCGAAAAGCTCGTCTTGCTTATCCCTAAATCCCGCCGTATCACCGTAACAGATATCCGCGCCATTACAGGCTCAATCACTGGCCCGTTAATCTGGAGATCTTTGGAGCTCGGCCGCGGCGAAGGTTTCATAACGGGGTGGGGAGGGGGGTGGTTGCGCGGCGGAATCGAGCATCCGCCGCGGCTCTGAAATCCCGAAGACAGACCGTTGATCCTTTGCGCACACGAGAACTTACGAGAGCTTTGGCAAGCTGCGGTGCTGGTTTTCGAAAACGCGTTTCCACCTAAACCCTCCTCTCCCTCCTCTCCCGCGCCGTATAACCGGAATTCACGCGAGCGAGAATACACACGACAATCCTGTACACATTCGACCAGAGAAAAGAGAGCGAGAATGGTCGAACGGACGAAGGTTGAGCTGTGTTCAATTGGGAGGAGTCGTCGGGCGAGGAGAAGGGAGGGAGAGGTTCGGATGCAAATCGGCCTACGGGAAGAGATATGCAAGCGGACGACCGCAGCGCAGTGCGGCAGAGGCAGCGTGTGCATTGGAATGCAACCGGCTGGTTGCAATGGCAAAGGTAATAATTGATATATAGCGATGGCATTGGCCGCTGACAGCCGCTAACCCGGCCGAATACGGATGACACCCGGTAATCCTCACTCTCATACCGGTTAGTGTCCACCTATATTCCGTGGCGTCCCATTTCCCATTCCCATGGCGTGTAAGCTCGCCCTCTCTATCTCTCTCTCTCTCTCGCTCACCCCTCCTCCACTATCCTCCCCTCTCTCTGCTTTACGCTTACGTACGCGTGTGCGTGTTTTCCACCTCGCTCCAACTCGTCCTGTTCCGTACGTCCTCTCCTCTCCTCTCCTCTTCTCTCCACCACGTGTCCCTCACCGACGACGACGACGGCGTCCGTTGCGGGGGTGGCGAAAGAGGGAAGGACTGATGGTGGACAGACGTGGGTGGGACAGGGACGGAGAGAATGCACCGAGCGTAGGGCGAGAGGAGGGGAGAGCGCTCGAAACACAGAGAGAGAGAGAGAGTGGTCGGCGGAGGAGGCTGCAGCGTAGAGAGAGAGTCCCGTGCAACGACGCCGCCACGCGGTGTGCGGTGCAACCATACTAATCCGTCGATGGATTTATGGTCTTAATCACCGGCGGATTATCTCGGACAGCCGCGCTCTGCTGCCACCGACCGAAACATACGCCTGCCTCTTTGCAGATAACTGTATACCTGTATACCTCTCTCCTCCCCTCTTACACGCCCCCTCCTCCCTCGCTTTCTTCGTTCTTTCCACCCTGTGTACGCGCCACCTTTGCCATCTTCCTTCTTACTTCGGGACTCGATACTTTCGATTCTGTCTTTCGTTCTCTTCCAGGGGGAGGAAAGAGGAGAGAGAGAAAGAGAGAGAGATTGGATGGCACGAGCACGACGACGAAAAATCGAATGGATAGAGGCAACGAGATTTCTTATTCATTGGTTTCCGCAAATTGATGCGGAGAGGCTGGCTTACGGTGGCGTGTTATCGGGGAACGGATATTTCGCGCCCGCGACTCTGTTGATTCCAGCGTGAAATATAAGAACGATACAGAGGGTGGATCGAAGAAAGATATACCGATGAAACGATTTCTATTTTTTTCTCTTTTCTTTTCCTTTCTTTTTTCCTTTATTCGAACGTGTCTATTCTTTCGTTGATTTGGAAGAAAGTAATCGCGTCATATTTTCCTCGAACTTGAGAATTTTTTCGAGGATAAAGACGATGTCATCGAAGTTGCAATTGAGTAATGATGTTTTTCTCTCCGTTTTTGGAAAGAAAGATCGAGATTTTCGGCCTTCGCGATTATTGGCTGTTGGCGCGCAACGAACGATCTCGACTCAGATCGCGAACCGCCATTCAGATATCGTTCGAAATTCCGCGGCAAATCCGCGGACAAAATAGATAAGCTTTCGCGCATTTATCGGCCAGCATTAAATGTTGGGTCGGGATTAATTAAGCGTAATGCCGCGGCTAGAATTGACTAAATGCGCCCGAATCGGCCCGCATAAATTCCGCCAATTCCGGAGGTTTGTGAAGTTTCTACTAGGGAAAGGGCATGCACAACGGCCACGGTTCAACGAGCCCGACAACCATCGTGGTTCGTGCCGTAGACACGATTTTACCCATCCGTGTTCCAGGGCGAAGTGACGGGAACATGGACGGTGTGCTTTGCCCACCCGTGACGAAAATTAAAATTCTCCAGGTTGATACGGGGAACAGAAATTGGCCATTGATTCGAATTGGAAAAGTAGCTAGTTAATCAATTAAAAGTCTCGAATAAAGTTAGTTAAAACGCTTATTAAATAACATTTATTCTATCACAGTTGATCCGCTGTACTTCAACGCAAGTAACTTCAATTAAGTAATTTTAGATCTTTATGATGATGATACAACGAATTATTTCTTTTACAGAATGTTTTTACAGAAGAGCAAGAAATTATTTCATTACTCCTATTTATTTTCTAATAATTATTTATTGATCCAACAATCTTACAATACTTCTTTGCAAATAAATTTCTAATTTTGCAAAAATTTCGAATTCTCTCGAGCGTGTAAATCAAAATTTAAGGAGAAAAGTTTTGGAGGGAGGAGGGGGAATGTTAAAATTCCAGGAATAGTCCAGGATGGTTGGGATCCACCAGTATTTTGGTGCATGGCGTATAGCAGCGTGGCGGGAATACCGTGCCATGCTCTGTGTGGTTCTATAAATCCAGAAGGGTTTACCGGCGCAAAGCTTCCCTTGTGAGCTGCGCAACCCCACGTGACCCCATACCTGCCCACTTCCATTCCCCGTTTCACTTCCGGTCCGATACCTATTTTCCACGTATTCCAAGCGTTCATTTCCGAAAGGTGTTGGTGAAACCACGAGGATTCCGGCAAAACCGAGAAACACGCACGTTCGATCCAATTATCCATTAATATCGATCAAACTTGGAAGGAGACTCTGATGTAATTGTTAAAGGAAGAATTTCGTGAGATTGTAAAAAAACGTATGAAATGTCAAATCGAACAATCATCGATGAACGATCTCGGATTTCGATCTCGGAATGTCGAGTTAACGAGAAAGTTTGGCCATTTAATTTATACGTTCATATAAGTGGACTCTGTTGAATATTATCATCAATATTTCAACTTTGCTTAATTCTGTTTTATAGAAAGTGTTATCTTGACCCGTGATCGTCGATATCTCATTTATGAGTCATCGAAATATATGAAAAATAGAATTTTATTAAGATTAGTGATATTGCTGTTTTTGTTGTCATTCTCGATAAGAATGATATCGTATTTAAATGAATTTGATTTATTTGATTATTAAAAAGAAAAATAAAGGATGTTTTATAAGTGTAAATGATAAAATTGCAGAAAATGTTGTTCTGTATCTTCTGTGTTATCTGGTTAATCTGAAACGCGTATCTAAACTGGATAACAGTTTTCAGTTACGTAAACCGTTTTCTCAATTAATATATCATTGCATTACTTGCTGTTGTTTAAAATATAAATTGCTGATATTTTAATAAATAAAAGAAACTTGAAATTTCTCGCAGCAATCCTGTTTTAACTATACGATAAAAATTCTTCGAGTATGATAATTATTTAATCATCATCTACTAAATGAATAATGCAAAAGAATTTTTATTTTAATAAATATCGTTATCTTATTATCATTAATTTCAAATTTCTTTTTATCTCGCGTGTCAAATATTTGAAACAATGAGAAAAATCGCGACCGCCTATTTCTCAAAAAAAAGAAAAAAAAAACATCGGACAAGAAAATGGCATTTTCTGGTGACGAGCCATGGCCTGCAGGCGTGAGACCTCGAGGTATCGAGCAGAAAGAGCATGAATTGTTGCCTTTGTAATCGATACTTGAACGCATCAATGCTTCCATTGTAACTTTCTGCTGCTACTTTGATCAACTCGATTCCAAGTCACCGTTGATTCGTGTTTCGAGCTCTGGCATAGATCTTCTCACACGTCCAAAAATACAATTTCACAACGCGGGAGAAACAATGCATCGAGATCGATTGATTTTCGCCAACCTCGGAGATCGTTATCCGAAATTAGACGTCTGTCGATAACGAGCGAAAGAAAAAAAAAGAAAAAAGAAACGCTGATAACGCTGATGCTTTGCTTTTCGAAAATAACAAAAAAATTTACAAAAAATCACCGATTATCTCTACACGATACCACGAATTGAAAATAATTAGTCGCGAAATTGACTCGTTGATGTATAGAATTTTGTCGAAAGTTTAACTCCAAAGTTTCTGATCTGGAATTTTTTCGTATAAATAAATTTCGTAATTTTAAATTTTTATCCGATTCGAAAACGATCAAGATTAATTCTTCACTGCGATAGATAAAATTTATTTTTCCAAGTATTCTAGAGTATGTAGTCGAAAAGTTAAGATGAAATGATTCGTTTCTTCAGCCAAAACGTCACTCATCTAAGTTATTTACATCTACGAACATCTACAAATCTCATCAATTATAACGCGACAAATGAAGAAACAAAAATTTATCTTCCTAAATGAAATGTCGTTTCAACGAATATTTATCTCATTCCTCCTTACTTATTTAATTATGAAATCACAATAAATATAAATAAATATAAATAAAGTTAACGAATTGTTAGGAAAATAATAAGAATAATCGAAGAGGATTATTCGTAGAATTAATATCAATTATCGCTCACCCTGACACGAGGTTCTGGAAGTTTGGTGAACAGACCTATTTCTTCCCTGGTCGACATATCTGGATACCGATTCCTCATGAACAAAGCCTCGAGCTCTTGAAGTTGTTGGGACGTGAAATGCGTCCTCTGCCGCCTCTGGCGTTTGTTCTTCTTTCCATCCTTATCGTCCGCGTTATTTACCCCAACCACACCGTCAGGGGAGACAACCCCTCCACCGGCTCCCAATTCGTGTTTCACCTCTGTCGGTGTCGCAACATCTGAAACGTGTTAAGATATCACATTCCCTAGAAAATGGTGACACTTATTCTAAGAGAATTCACCGCGATTCTTTACGATTTATATAAATTCGATCTTATATATTTTCTCGTCGAAAACGAGGGAAATGAAACGAGTGAAAAAAAACGAATAATTCAAATAGGTTGCAGTCGAAGATTTGCTTCGAATTTATCTTCTTCAACTTTACCTCTTTATCGCGCGATACGAGGATGAAAAATCTCTTTTTTTTTTATTACATTAACCATTCTCATTTCTCGCTAATAAATTAAACTGTTATATAGTATCTAATAATTTTAACTCGAATTATTTATTCCTTCCCTTTTTCTCATTAGAATATTTCAATAATCCAATTGTAATATTTACGATTTTTTTTTAATCTTCTCGGTTGCAAATTAAAATAAAATAAAAGAAAATGTACATATGTTCTCTCGAAGCACGCGATAAACACAATACACACGTAAGGCCTTTGACGAGTAACGATCATACCGATCGATTATACCGCTCGATCGGTAATCTCTGCCGCGCGAGAATAACGCGTACGTGTTCGTCATTCGATCGTGGCAGTGACAGGTGAGGGTATTTCACCCCTGACTCCGCAGCGGCAAATCGCCAGCTTCCCTTACCCATACTGACAGCCGTGTGATCGATTACCACCTTTTTTCAAAGAGCACCGCTATCAGTGCGTCTGATGATGCCGCTAACTATCTTCTAACTAAGACGGCCCGTATCTATTTACAGAGGCAGCAGCAACTCGACGTAATATCGGTCGCGGCGATACCGACCGAGGAATCCGTCATCGCTTCGACCGCTTTTATCATCGTGTTTCAATTTATTCAGTATAATCTTAATCCACCCACCACCACGGCTTGTAATGCCGTGTATTTTACTATTCACCGGGAAACGGATATTTCTAGTATCGAAGATAAAAATGTTGCGTCGCGCAGGAGACTGTTATCGGTTAGTTTGGATCGTTAATTGGTTTTACACACGATGCAATTGAATTTCTCGTGCACGAATTGAATTTAAATTCGCCTCATTTCTTTCAAATTTTCTTTCAATTCAGGGAACGAAACTTTATTCAATCCAATAATGAAATCAAACGAGGTGTATCTCTACGTGTTAATTATATCATATAAATATATACACTTATGATATACTCTTTTAACGTCTTTCTTCGTAAATTTTATTTCTTCTTCTTCGTTTGAAAAAGAATTCGAAATTCGACGATCGAATTTATTAAATCATAAATCTCGCAATTTCAGCGAGGAAAAGACAGAAAGAAAGAGAGAGAGAGAAAATTTTATTCGTCAAAGAGGTTGAAATTCTGAAACATCTTTGGGAGGAAGAACGAGAGGAACGTGCCGGACTCGCGCGAAGGAGGCAGCGAGAGGCCTCGCCCCCGCCTCGGGATTACAAACGAGTGAAGTGAGATCCGTCCCCGGGGTTTGTTGTTAACCAGGCCTGTAAGACTCTCTCGGAGATATTTCAATTTGCGGGGATTTGGGGCGGCTGCGAGAGTGCCGGCTAAGTGCCGAACAAACCTGCAAACAAACGACGGCAAGCATTTTCCTCGCCTTTCTCGCGTTGCATCCACACCTCTCTTCGTTGATCATTTGATTTCACCCCCTCGAATCTCCCATCATATCCCACTTGATCGATGCGCGAATCTTTTTGCCAACCGCGCCAACACGTCGTTATTCGTTCAATCGAGTATTTTAATTAAAAGATTTCGAATAATTACGTTTAAGCAATTATTATTATATCTTGGCTTTTCGTGATAACCTGGCATTATTCGCGATTATTATCGTCCCTCGAACAACAAATTATCGAAACTTTCAATCGTTGGATTCAGGGTATCACGTTGAAATAAACGTGTTTTGTAATTGATTAGAGTTACGATGGAGTCGTTCAGATGAAGCGTGTTTCTAGTTTTAATATTTCGAGAAGAACGTTCCAAATCTTTCGAGGATCTTCATTATTGAATATATATTTTAACGAATGAATTTTCCACAAACTTCTTCCTTAATTCCTTCTGAAAAATTACTATCCAAGAAAACATGCAGAAATTAAAATATCCGCCCGACTCTTAGAGAATCCATTAATCCATTAATTCTACCGATCTCTAATTTCAATCTCGAATCTCTAATCTGCTATATCATCGCGATAATATAATATTTCTAAGCAAAAGGCCGATCGTGAAGCGCGACAGGAGAAAAAGAAAAAAAAAAGAAGAAGAAAATGAGAGACTAATTACTCGTTTCGAAGAGAGGCGGGGACGAGGGTTAGAAAAGTTGGTGGTAAATTGGCGAGGCGTACCTTTTCGGATATCCGGCCTGTGTGTCGTGTTCGTGCGGGACCTAGGTTGTGCGGTAGAAAATCCACCGGAGGGTGTGGTGGGTGTCGCGCCCGGTGTGCTGGGGTTGCTTCCACCGGGAGTGTGAGCTCCGTGACCCGTCAAATCGAGCCTTGCCAAACCCCCGGTCACCTCGTCCCGGAAGTCGCCCTGTGCCCATACTGCAAAACGCATCACACACCCTCTTGCAACATCGTCTAAGCTCTCTCTCTCTCCGTAAGCTCCGCTATTTACTAACTTATTTCGTTTTACTAATCCGGGATCCCGCGGGGCCGTTTCTCCCCTTCTTCCTCTTCTAGCGAGGCGAAAAAAGAGAAAAGAGAAGAAACTGGGTCTCCTCTTCGCGGGGATGAGGACGAGGCAGGGTCAAGGCTTCGATAAAATATCGATACTCTTTCCAACGAGAATGAGAAATAATATTTTCAAATTGTTACGTACGAGTTTCTCCATACTTTCCTCTCGTTCTTCGTATATTTATAAATTTTTAGAATAAATTTTGGATACTTCTTCTTTTCTATTTTTCATATCTTTCTAATAAAGCAATAATAAATTCGATTAGTTTTGATACAATATGAAGACTCTTTCGAAAAAGAATAATTTATCGTACAGGAACAATTTATCCCAATTTCTCGACAACAAACGGGATCGTAAACTCGTCGCGCGAGAAAAATATAAAGGAGTATACACTTCATATACAACTTCCTCCACTTCTTCGTCGCAATAATTAACAGCTACGTTCTTTGCCGTCTTCCCGTTTTTATTTATCCACACGATGCGTGGCGCGATGAGGAATAAAGAAGGGAAGGGAGGAACGAAGGAGACGAAGGAGCGAAAGTTGAGAAGTAAAAAGAGGGGGAGAAAAAAGTTTGGGAGTGGCGGTCGAGAATAGGGCGAGAGCATGTCGGTAGCAAGAAGTTAATCGGGCAGGCCGTTTAGTTTCGCTCCGTTTAGTTATATTTGGTTTCCACGGGGGCGGCAAAGGAGGAGGAGAGAGAGGGGAGGAAGGCGGTTCACAATTAGTCGGCGCGTAACTCGGCGGTGATTTACGATTGCCACGAACGAGCCACGAAGATGCGCCCTGTCACTCTTCCAGGATATTGCCAACTGTTGGTTACACGATTTTTGTTCCCCTTCTTTTCGAATGGGACGTCTCTCTTCTTGATTTCGAATGGTGAAATTTTTCGATGAAAAAATCCAACGAAGGGAAAATATCATTCGTTTAAATGTACGATTCTTTGAGAGGGAGAGATGTACGCGTGTTTTCACGATACGATATTAAGAATTATTCGCCGTGAAATGTGTTTAATTATGACGATGAAGTGGCCGCGAGCGATAAAACTGAAGTGCAACGTTTCTTTCTTTCTTTTTTCTTCTTCTTGTTTACGTGATTTGCTTGGCTGCGATCGAATCAATTCAATGAAACGTCTCTTCGACACGATAAAGTAGTCGATATCGATGTACAATATCAAAATTTTTTCCCGGATTTTTACACCATCTTTACATCCATTCCCAAGTTGGACACTGTAAGTAGCTTATCTTCGAAGTAGAGGAGAGGAATTCTTTTCCAGAATTCGTAACGTAATTTTCCGCGTTACGTTCGTTAATGAAATCGTCGATTATCTCGATTCACAATCGATAAGAAAGGCGAAACCTCTTCCAGGCAATCAATCGACTCGATTACGATTCCCTCCCATTACAATATAATTCTTCCGATATTGTTACATACGCGCAATATTTACGTTAATCGATTCGAAAGTGTCTGATAAGTGTCTTATCGCTTTTCCTTTTCCTTTTCTCTCGAGTAAAAATCAACGCGCGTAACAATTCCATCCGGGATGAAGTCTCGAAATAATTCTCTGATCTAACCAGACTCCCCTGATCAAACAGATCGGTTATTATTTGATCGGGACGAAGAACACGTGTAAGGAGCTGCGAATGGCCATACGAGGAGTAAGTTTGCCAAGCCTGGAGAGGAGAGAAGAGAGGAGAGGTTTGTTGTTTGCCAAGGCCAGTCCCCGTGGAGGAAGGAGAGGCCGCGGTAATGTCGCGTTATCTGCGATGCCTCCTCGGCAAACAGCATCTGAGTGCTGAAGAAGAAGAAACATGGACTCCGGCGATACTTATCGCGTAACACGTAACACAAGAATGCGAGCGATGTAACACGTTGTAAATAAACGACGAAGGGATCACCGGTGGCGATGACTCGTTGATCGATAATTTCGAAACAAGCGATGCGGTATAAATATTGGATAATGTTTTTGTGAGAATGGAATATGTATATATACAAATTCGAACGTGAAATGTTTCAGAGATATAATTACAAATATAATTATTGGATCTTTTCTCGTTTATTCCTCGTAGAAACGAAACGAATCTTTACTTCTATTCGAATAGTTTATTTTAAAAATTCTAGTCTAAAATTTCCTATTGTTAGATCCAGATAAAATTTACGGTGGAAATGTAAATTGAAAGCGAAAAAGAAATATCTCGATATTTTATTATTTTCGTTTTGTAAGTTTCTTCTTCTTCTTCTTCTTCCTCTTCTTCTCGATTCGAGAGATTTCGGTTCTTAAAATAAATAAATACAGGCCACGGACAAAGACACTGTCGTGTCTGTCGTACAATTACCAAAATCCTCGCCGTTCCTTCTATTCTTCGCTCTCGTGAAACGATCGTAAATATAATGGTAATCCTGTGCATATCGGGTAACAAGGGAAAAATTTCGAAATTGACGGACAACGGATAACGGCCCCCGCTAAAAATGTATCTTTCCTCGTGTGTTTTGATTAAACCCGGTGTACACCGTTTCCAACTTCCTCGTTCCGAAGTTTGTATATTATTTCAAGATTAGAGTTAATCTTATAATCTACATCCTGATCCGACACACGCTATTTAAGCGACCTACTCAACCGAGCGAAATTTATAGGTCTCCATTTTTCACGTTTCAATATCTTAACGACGCCGCTATCTCGATCTGTTCCGTGGCACGAGCTTCTTCTTTGTGCAACTTCTTTCAAAGCAAATTTTTATCGATGAAAATTTCCTTTACTAATAATAAAATAAAATATTTCCATCTATGATATAAAGATCCACACTTATCCAAATCACGAAAAGTAATATGAGAAAATGATAATAAAACTCTGATAAAAAAGAAAAAAGAAAAAAATAAATTTCTCTAATAAGCTCGATTCGATTCACGTAGAACGTTATGATGTTGGAAGACAAACACCTATTACGATTCCTTCCTACTTATTTCGTTCTCCAATATATATTCTCCAATATATAGTTTCCCACGAGATCTCCTGCAGAGTTCTTGGAGGCTTAACGTGTCGTATCGTTTGACGGTTCTACCGTTCGTTCCGTGGGTTCGTGGCAGAGTTACACGAGACGTGAAAGCGGAAGATGTTGGAAGGGAACGTGGCCAAAAACGTACCCTACCCCTTCCTGTCAAACATTCGACAACCATATTGGTCAATGGCGAGGATGAACTTTGTTCTCGCCTTCACGTTAAGAAGATCTATAGCGAATTCCAAGAAATTCTACGAGCAACGTTTCTTCTCTTTTCTCTCCCTCACAATTTTCATAATTCTTCCAATTACTTCTTCTCAATTATTGTCCACAATCTTGTTTCTCCATCCATTCAAATTTTTCCTTTCCCAAAAGAAAAAGAAACACGAAAAGGAAACTTTTCCCCTCGCGAAGAAAGAAAGAATCGTCAAGATAAAAAAGAAAAAAGAAAAATACGAGAGAGAGAGAGTAGTAACTAGAGGTCCGCGACAGAGGACAGGTTGTAACTCACAAATTTATTACTTTTCCCCGCTCGTTTCGGGGGCTTATTTTATGCCAAAGAGACAAACCGGCGCGCAGGCTGAGCGCGGCGAGGACGAACGGCGAGGGAACGAATATCTCAGCTGCTTCGTCGCGTTTTTACGCCCGCGGGATATATTAGTGGATCGCTAATCCGCACGGATTTTACGGGGCGACTGTGCATGCGACCGACCGTCGACGCCGGCGAAGAGGACAACGCCGCCGAGCCGTTCCCGACCCGAATAAACCCCATCGATTTCACGCACGCCGATCGAAACAATCCTTCCCCTCCTTCTCATTATCGCTTATTGTTTCGCGTTATCTTCTTTCTTTTTTTCAGAATATTCTATTTTGAGATCTATCCAGAGGACGAGTGGGTGGAGTATTGGCGTGTTTATCGCAACGATTGATAAGTTGTTCGAATTATTAATAGTTTCGAAAAATATTTTTTGGGAATATTATCGGAGCGATGAGTAAATAGATAAATATAGTATATAATTAGATAATGATAAACGGTATATAGGCGTGTTAAGTATTATAAAAAAAGGAGAGAAAAAGTAATAATTAGTACGAATTATTATATATTATATTTCACGTAGATTAATCTTGATCTATCATTGATAAGGAAAAATATTATATATTTGCTAATAATCGATTTATTTTCCTTATTTAAAAAAAAAAAAGGAAAGAAAGAAAGAAGAAAGATTCGTTCGAATTAACCGCTTAAAATATACGTGTCAAAAATAATTTTCCTTTTTTCAATTTCGCAACGCGCAAACGTCGATCTCGATGAGCGTGGCCCATGAAAGTTATAAAATCCGGGGATTATAATCTCCGACGGTGCATCGTAATCTCCGATATATAAAATTATCGATGGAGAGTTATTCCAGCGCTGCTTTCATTACCCGGAAATTTTACTCGCGCTGCAATAAAGCTTGTACCAATATCCGCGGCATCGATCAAGTGATATTTGGCGAGGACTGACATTTGCCGCTTGTTGATTTACTATTACAGTAATATTTTCTTTCCTAACACATTCATCTAATGGTTTTAATGGTTTTAAAGAGTTAAAATGTATTCACAAGGATTTTTCCAACGTTAAACGGACCCTTTTTTTTCTTTCGATAATAACAAATTAATCTGCAATTGCGTTAATCACATTGTTGTTTATCGATGGGAATAAATCGTACTTGAGATGAAAAGGAAATTTTCTTCTCCCTTTTCAGTTTAGAAAAAAGTGTTAATAAATTTTCAAATAAATAAATTTCCGTACGCGTAGGTGACCGAATTTGCATGTGCTAATTTCACATCGTTCCACGATTATGATTAATGGGACGCGGCAAAAATTGCGGATGCTTGTAGAGAAGTGTTTCACGGTTCGTGAATGTTGTGGTCGATAATCGGCCAATGAGAGGGTGATGCGAGAGGACATAAATAAAATGGCACGCGGTGTAAAAATTGTGGGTGTTTAGCGGAGCGTGTCGCTCGTGTAACTCAGCGGTGAAGAGGGGTTACAAGGGGTCGCTAAAATATCCGTATCGCGCAGCTGTGGCTTCCTTCGGAAGTCACACGAAATTAATCATTCGCGCGAAATTCTATAACGCGAACATGATGAGGATAAATTTCTTTAAATTCATTCTCAAATTTATACCAAAGTTCATTTCTAACAAAAAGGGGAAAACAGCGTCTTAAAATAATTAACAAGAATTTGATTTCTTATTCCTTTAACCTCCAAATTATTAAATTGCACATGATTATCTTTATAAAATATCCGAAACAAAATACTTGCTTAAATATCGTAATATTTAAAGGATAAATTGGATCTTTATTCAATTTAAATCTTCATAATCTAATTATCACGAATCTATCATAAACAAGTTAAAATATCTCTAAAAAAAAATCAAAGATATTTATCCAAAAATTTACATCATATGCAACAAGACAAAGCACCTAATTAAATTATTATAATTAAAAATTTAAAGAACAAAAATGGATCTTTATTTAATTTAAATCTGCATAAATATCTAATTATTATGAATCTATCACAAACAAGTTAAAATATCTCTAAAAAAAAATCGCAGATATTTATCCAAAAATTACATCATATGCAAGACATAAAATATCCAAGACAAAATACCTAATTAAATTATTATAATTAAAAATTTAAAACGGATTCAGTTTAAATCTGCATGAACATCTAATTATCACGAATCTATCACAAACAAGTTAAAATATTTTTAAAAAAAAGAAATCGCAGATATTTATCCAAAAATTTACATCATATGCAACAAGATAAAGCACCTAATTAAATTATTATAATTAAAAATTTAAAGAACAAAAATGGATCTTTATTCAGTTTAAATCTGCATAAATATCTAATTATCACGAATCTATCACAAATAAGTTAAAATATTTCTAAAAAAAATTGCAGATATTTATCCAAAAATTTACATCATATGCAACAAGACAATATCCAAGAGTACCTAATTAAATTATTATAATTAAAAATTTAAAATAGATTCAGTTTAAATCTGCATAAACATCTAATCTATCACGAATCTATCACGTAACAAGATAAAATCTCTCTCTCGAAAAAAAAAAAATCTTCATCCTCAAAACATTCACACGTCTACCCGCATAACAAGCTGACCACGCCGCTATTTCCTGTCCCTCGGTCGAGGAAAAACCAAAGTGTGTCACGTAGCAAGATGCATTTTAGAAACGGGTGCACGTTAGAACGGCCGATAATTACCCGAATCAGTCACCCCTCGGACGTGGAGAAACGTGCGCGGGGGTCGAAGAACGAACGTCGTGGCACCTGTGAGCCACAGCCTCTCCACGACCTCCGGGAGAAAGTCTTCTCTCCACTCTCTCTCTCTCTCTCTCTCTAATCTCGTAATCCTTGGCTTCCTTAGGAAGTCGTTTATTAGTCAAGCACGCCGGCCGCGTCATTGGGACAACGACCGAGGGTTAAATATCCCGTACAGCCGTTAAAATCCTGACCCACGTTTATAAATATTCGGAAACGCTCATCGATCGATGGTATTCTTGGCGACTCCTTTCTTTTTTTCTTCTTCTTCTTTTGGAAATATTTTTCGAGGAGGGGGGGTGGAGACACGAGCTGCGAAATTTGTGAAAATACGCGAAGAATGATACGGAATTTCAGAAGAAAGAAATGGGGGAGTTGGAATTCCACGTCATTGACTTTTTCCTTTGTTAAATGAGATAATTTTGTCGAAAATTTGTCGCGTGCAGCGAAAAATGATATTTTTCGTGAGGCTTTGTGAGACGAGTGAAAGAGGATTTTGGAAAAAAAGATATATTTATCGATCAAGATCGAGAGATTGATTCTTTTTTTTTTTTACATAGAAACGGAATTACAAATTAGGGAAGATTATGGGATATTTATGGGATTATTGGCTCAAAAGAATCGTTAATAATCGGTTAAGCGTGAAAGAAAATGGCACGTACGTTTGCCCCGAGATGGACACGTCGAGCGATTCCTGGGGTATAGTGGAGATCGGTAACGCTTGTCAAGCAATTTGTTTAGTTTCAACTTGACACAAGGCGAGAGCACATGGAACCGATAAGTAATCTGAGAGGAGCGGTGTGTCTTTCGAGTTTGTAACACGCGTGTCACAAGCGTTTCGGAAAAGTCTGCGGATAGAATGTCTTTGAAAGATCCTCTCAGACTGTATGGCGCTACCGGGGAAAATCCCCCCTCACCAGTTATCACGAAAATTAATTGGAATCTAATCTGCCCTCCACTCCTCACCATTTATTTTCCAAAAAATTGTATAGAAAAAAAAATTAAATAATTCTCTTCGAAATAATTTTCAATCAACTTTCGCATCATAAATTGTTCAGCTTTGTTTTTCATCTGCTGAAAAAAAAATAAAAATCTTAAAAATTCCCGTCGATATTACACCGATTCCAGAATTCCAACTTACCACGCCCTGTAATTAATTCAAATTGACAGCGCCTTCAAAGCTGTTTAACAAAAGAAAACAAAACCCGAGGGCCCCTCTACCTCTGACGAAGGCTAGAATTAACTTCGTAGAAAGACCTGCTATATTTTCAACCACTTCTAGGATTACACCCTCTTAAAGACCGCAAGTTTTGCGACGGTTTTTCTCATGGTTTCGGATTCTCACACATAGGCACGCACAGAAATTTCCTCCCCACGTGCCTCGCCTCGCCTCGCCTCGCCTCGCCTCGCCTCAATCGAAACCCTTACCGAGTACACGAATCTTGTTTCCGAGGCGTCCTCGATGCCGCGCCAGCTGAGATAATGGGAAGGAAATCAGTTCATTTCTATGTTGATCCCACGGGCTTGGTTCCTGTCGCGCTTAGAAGAGCGCCACGATTGCCTCGGTGATCGAGAAAATCGAGGCAGAAAATCGGCTTGATAGCTCGGCTCATCGACCGACTTAACTGTCTCTGCGGAGTCTATAATGCCTCCCCCTCCCTCCCCAGTCCCCACCAGTGAGATGGTCGTCCATAAAATTGACGATTTATCGTGGAAAAGAGTCCGCTTTTGGAAAAGAATCGATCGAAAGTGTTTCGAACGATAGAAATTAGATCCGTTAAATCGTTTCAAGTTTCTTTTACAGAGAGAGAAATTTATGAAAAAGATAAATTTCAAATTATCGTTTGTAATTTAACCTAAATCACACACTCGATGAATGTTCAAATACTAAAAAAAAGGAAAAGAAAAAATCAATGATATCAATAAACATTGATAAAACTATTTATATTATCTATTACGCACACTCTACTGTCAATCCAATTTGGTGCATAAGAAACGGCCTTTCGGCTGAATTGATCGATAACTTAAAAATTTTCCCTGCAAGATAAAAAAAGTAAAACTATCTTTTAAACAATGTTAACTACATTTCGATAAAATATCCATCATTCGACCATTTCGAAGATGTACGTATTCTTCTCCGCAATTACTCAGCTTCACGATGGGCGAGAATCGATGAAAGTGGACCGCGATACATCTTGTGGCGCAGTGATCTGAAAGATTGCGCGTCTAAATGGCAATGAGTCTGCGGCCAGAAGAGTTTTACCGTGAGCCGCCCCTGGGGGAAAACCTAGGCGGCTAGCCGAGCAATTTGTCAACACCATTAGACGGAGGCAACAAGGGTTGACTTTGGCGCATCTGCCGAGGAGGATGCTGCCGATCTCGCACGGCCATATAATAAAGGGGTGGTTAATGACTAGACTCGAAGGGAAGGGTATCGAAAATCCTCTCCGCCGCGCCGTATGCCCGCCTGTTGGCAAAATATCGGGATACATTGGCATTGACCGAAAGGGATAACAGATTTATCAAATGGGTGATTTCCTTTCTCATTCCTCCGCGAGAAGAGATTGGATTTTGAAACGTGGCTCGCCCCACGTTCAATGATCATCGATCTTTTTCTCGCCTCTGTTTATTTTGCATCGATGCGATATTAATAGGGATTTCTTGATGATGAAATAGAGATAGTTTCTGAATGATTCAAGGAGTAATTTTTAAATGTTCGAAAAGAAACAGTGAATGATATATATTTTTCGGAGAGAAAAAAAGAAGGATCGAATGAAAATCGAAGGAAATTTCTATCGAATCGTCTCGATTTTCAGTCAATCAACATGGAAAGTGGACGATCGATACAACTCGATACCATTCCGATCTTTCGAGATCCGAGCAACTCGGCGAGCGACGTATCGAATTCCCGTCGAATCGAATGGGAGCGGATCGTGCATTACGCGAAACGATGGAAAAGATGGCGATTTCGCAAACGAATGGAACAGGAAGGAAGGAAGGGAGATACCTGCGGTCTGGAAGTGGGAATTGCCAGGTTCAGGAATGAAACTGAAACGGGGATAGGTGGGATGCCATTGGAATAAGATCGGGTTTAGCCGCAGTGTCGGGTTCGAGCCCCGGATAAGTCTGCCTTATCCCGATAAGCCGGTGAGTTAATGAATCACAAAACAGGTGGTGGCGCCACTGAGAGATCGTCTTCGTCCTCGACTCATCGCTACTCGTGCACCTTCGATCTTTCCTTTTTTGTGTAATTTCCTCTCTTTTCCTCTCTTTTCTTCTCTTTCTTTCTCTTTTTCCTCTTTCAGAGAGAAATGGAATTTGTAAAAAGAGATATGTACGCCCGGAATTCTTCGCGCCTCGATGTTTGTTCACGCGATCGTTGTCTCCATTTCTTCTTTATCTTCTCGGCCTCGAAACACCATCGCCCGTCCCGCGTTTCAATGAGAAAAATTAGGCCGCCACGCATGCTCTCCTGCCTTTGGAACCACCTCGAGAAAGATAAGGCTCGTTGAAGGGAATTTCGAGCTCGTATATAATACACGAAACGTGAATTTAATTTGATATACCTGATAGTCGAGGAGAGATTTTTGGAGAGATCAGGGAAAATACTCTTTCTTTTATTAATTAGATTAAAATCGATGCAATTATCAGAGACTACGAGCAACGAAGATGTAATGATACGTATTATTCATTCAACGTTGGAATGAAAAATTTCCAAGAGAGTAGATATACTTTTTTTTTCGAAGAATATTAATTGAAGAACACGATTTCAAGATTATCAACGTTCTACCTTGAAGATAAAATAAACAGAACTTGTATTTCTTTTTCTTTTGCGCAAAATTGAAATATAATAATAATCGTACTTTGAATTATTTCTTATCTCTGTGTACAACATTTATCCACACGTTAAAAATAATTAAGAATGATCTTGAAATTATAACAATTACACCTATCCGTAAATATATTTCGACAGTTTCCTCTTCGAATTCTATTCCGTCTCCCTGTTGCATCAACGTAACTTTTTCACTCGTATAATGTATATGAAAGTTGGAACAACACGACGGGCGCAATGCTTATCAAAGCTATTCGTACTAATATTTTATCTGCGCTCCGTTGGCACTTGACAAAAATCAATGTACAATATTGTTTTATCGCTCGAAAATTTTCGCTCGAAATCGTAAAAATCGCTCCGAAAAAAATGTCACAAATTTGTATTTTCTATCTCTCCGTCCATCCACGCCCCCGTGCCAGGAATCATGAGTTAAGTGGTGACCCGTGTTTTCGTGAAAATCGGCCCGATTATACACGTCGTTCCGTGTATAAATTGGAAAATTTATCGTTCGTTAAAAATAAATATAGATAAAAATCGTCGTCGAATTCTGTGTGACGGAGCGTCTCTTTTTTGATTCTCAACAAAAAAAAAAAACAAAAAAATAGAAAAAGAAAAATTATCCACACCGATAATGGAACAACGAAAAGTATCAAGGGAACAAAGGATTCGTAGGTGTGTTTTTTTAATCTTGGCGTACGTCGTACGTGCAAATTTGCTACGTCAAAGATACGAGATTTTCTGATCAAGATAACAGAAACGACGCAACGCACGATTTGGGAGCAAGAAGGCGTTGTGTATTTGTATATACGAACACGAATCGGCCGTGTAATCGATATTATATCGCAAATAATAAAATCACATGAATTGACAAGCCCAGGTACAAGCGATTATCGCCGATATTGGTGGCCGTCGATGTAAAAGGAAAAAAAAGCAATGTTCTTCCGTCGTATCGGCGCGGTTGATCGGTGCTGGCAAGGAAAAAAAATTATTATACTTGTCACGTAAACGCTGTAAACAATGTATCTCGGCCACTGCACTCAAATTTAATCTGCGAATATCTTTCATCGATTTTATTGATACAATTGGTTGAAAAAGTGTACGAAAAATATACGATTTCTGTACGATGAGTTCTGTCTGCAACGATAACGATTTTCCTATCGTCTGCGACTTTTAGCTTACTTCGTACGGAGAAGAGAAATATACGGATATGTATAACGATCTTTCGATTTCGAGAAAAGATCGAATATGGATGTTACGTTGGACAGAAAGAAGATACGAGAACACTCGAGTGGAACGATAAGTAATATTCGAGTACACTGACGAATTACCAAAACAGTTTTGCAACGATGAAACAACACGAGTACCGATTAAGATTTTAACAAAGAAAGAACTGTTAAAATCTAGCTCACAGTATTTCGCACGATACACTCTAATTAATTTCACTTATCGCCAGATAATGGATACATCCCTCTGTATTTATAAACACGAAGAATATAAAGAAACGGATGCCGCCGAAATATAATCGTTTCCCTTATTAAACATCGCATCAAGCAAATACATAGGATATTTCATCCTTCGCGCACGAGAACAGGAAAAACCCGGATAATCCTTCATTTTATTTCATTCTCGAAGCTCGAGCCTAAATCAAGTGTACGCGACTTTGCGCATTTCCCTCGTTTCTCTTCCTTTTTCACCAAGAAAGATCGTGCGAAGAAGAAGAAGAAGAAGAAGAAATTTGGCGAGAAGAGAGTTGGAAACGAGAGAGAAATGGCGCGAGAAGCCCACCCCCCGCTCTCATATTGTGACCGACTCACCACGTTTCAGCTTCTCCAACGGCTCGTGCAACTGATGGTTCGAATTGTGCAGCATGGAGGCGTCGTGGTGCGAGTTGCCGTGCAGCTCGTGGTGGTGCATCGCTCCTTGAAGATGATCGCCGTGGAGGCCGGCCATGGACGCGGCAGCTGCCGAGTGCTGGTGATGCTGGACCGACAGGCCGGCCGTCGATCCCGTCACCAGATCCTGAAGGCATAGATCCGTGTTCCCGCCGCCTCCTCCTCCGCCGCCGGCTAGCTCGAGGCTCCCCCCGCCCCCGCTGCCCCTTTCCATGCTGTAGAAGGTTAACGTCGTGTTGACTGATCTGTACAACGCGAGCCAAGATCAACGTGCGCCACCCTCCCCCCGTCGCGAGGACGCTTGCCGCGGGATCAAACCGATCTCTGGGGACTCGTCTCTATCGCCTCAGGAACGCATCGAACACGTCGATTCAATTATTGTCCACGAGCACCACAATTGATGCAACGTCGCACCCTTTCGTCACGGCGACGGCCGTCGGCTCGAGATCCGCAACGGATCGTCTTCCTTCTTCCTTCTTCCTCTTCCACCGCGAGATGCGGCGAACGTCAGAGATGGCGAATCTCTCGATTATCGTTGATCCACGATTCCTTGATCGACGATTGCACTCGACGATTTTTGACGAGGTTAGTCATATGGGATATTAGCGAATCGGAGGATAGTCTTTTAGCCGGCGATCGAACAACGAGTTGTCGTCCCGTCGGATTGGGCCGGTGGGGGAGCGTTGGCTCGTTGCGACTTCAGGAGTTCGTGATGACGATCGAGGCGCGCGTCGATCGAGGATGATCGATACTTCCATAGAATCGGTCGAGGCGAGGTTGAGTTTCCTTTGCACGAGGATCACACGACCGATTAATCGTATAGATAAACGACGCGTGTACACTCGTTACGCAAGGGTGATCGTAAGATGATGATAGCGGGAGATTTGGAGCAGAGAAACGAAAAGTGGTTTCTTTCAAATAGATCGCACACTTGTGGTCGCACAATCCCCTCGATCAAATCCCCTTTTGACAGGCGTCAAATTGCGCCGCGCGCGTATCTACCGCACATCGTACTGCAAATCCTCGCGCGGATACTTGCCAGATTGTCACTTGCCGATCTCTCCCTCTCCCCACAACTCGTCGATCCTTCTTCCACGAAGGATTCTTTTAAGAACAGGTACGAAAGACGTCGCGCGGTCTTTCCTCTCTTTCCTCGAAACTGGACTCTCGACACTGGACATCGAACCCCTTCACTGCACTGTGTTCCCAGCCTCGTCTTCCAACTTCGATCACAACGTATACGTATATGTGTTATATATCCAGGCAGACATCACAGACAAAACGCGACACCGAAAACCTTCTCGTATATACACGTATATATATATATGTATATTTATATATACCGTTATATACACTTGGGCGGATCGGATCGTTCGTTCACCACCGGAGCCAACACCAACGATTTCCACGGACTCGTGGACTACGCGCGAAATGCGTGCCTCGGGTTCACGGGTTGGCCGTGGGCGAAAATTCGGCGCGAGGACAGCGGCGTGACATCACGAGGACGGACGATCGGCGAGCGGAAACGTGGCGCGCCGGCTACGCTCCGTTAGTCCCGCTGCTCTTCTCACCTTAACGTGGCCACGCGTTAAGGAACGACAGACAGACAGACAGCGTGGATGGAGAGTATGTGTGCGTGTATGCGTGCGTGCGTGTGTGTGTGTGTGTCTGAGAGAGAGAGAGAGTGAGAGAGAGAGAGAGTGAGAGGGAGAGACAGAGGAAGCGTAAGAAAGCGCGAGCGGGTGCTGCAGGTCGCGGTAGTGTAGCCGGTTTTCGTAGTAGATGGAACGTGTAGTGGCCGCGCGTCGGTAGTAGGTGGGTCCGCCAGGCTTAGCCGGTTGAGCCTTTCGGACTGCCTGCCGGCTTAAGTCTCTAAGTCGGTAAGCCGAGCGGATCTAGTGGTCTTGGCTGGTGCACTGGCTGCCTGCTAGCCTGTCTGCCTTCCTTGCTTGCCGGGCGGCTTGCCTGACTGTCTGACTGCGCCTCGCCCTGGCTCGCTTGCTCTTACTCCCCTCCAAACTCGTACTCCTTCTCTCTTCAGCTCTCCCACTCCGCTCGCGTTATCTCCCTCGAGATGTCCGTCTCCCTCGCACCGCCAGCCCTGATCTCTCCTGTCTTCGTGCCCCCCCGTTTCATCCCTTCGGCCACCGGTTACCCGCCATCCTTCTTCCTCGTCCCGTCCTATCCATCCCCACTTTCGTCTCCTCGTTTTCGTCCCCTCTCGCTCCCACTCCACGCCGTCCTTCTCTATCTCTATCTTTCTCTCTCTGTCTCTCGCCTCGTTACACGATCTCTCACGCCTGTATCCGTCACCTCGTCCCCGACACCCCTCGATTGGCCGACTCTGGACGTCTCGCTCTCTCTTTCTCTATCTCTCTCGCTCGCTCTACCCCTACTCGACACTCTCCGTCCCGTTCCCTCGTTGCCGCGATCTCTCACGCCTGTTTCCTCTCTTTCCAGTCGTGTTCGAAACAGTCACCGGTTCGCCTATGTTCGTAGCTATCGTGGACGTACCTCTCTTCATCCACCCCCACTCGGCCGACCGCTCGCCCCTCCAACGGCGTCCACGTCGCCCCTCCTACGTGCACACTCCGTTCTTGGCTCTCTCTCTCTCTCTCCCTCGATCGAGCACGCACACACCACGCACACACCACCCCCTTGTTCTTCCTTTTTCCTATTTCCCTCTTCTCCACGAGACTCGTACGCTATCTTCCGATTATCGTTCCTCGTCTCTTTCCGCTGACGTTTGTCGCCTTGACGATTGTCATGCGCTGCTTTTTAATCCTTGCCGACATCCCGCTCTTGATTTCCTCCGGCGAATATTTGCAAAATTCGAGAATGTAATGCTTTTTCTTTTTTTTTTTTTCGAAGATTTTTCACGGATACGTCACGCTTTCGTTGCGATTCGTCGCCATCTTAACCCTCCTACGAAGATATATGTATTACATTGGAAAAATCTTTTCCCGTGATATTCGAGATTCGAGGCGAGCGTATGCAGTTATCGCTAGTCTTATCTCGGTCGAAGCAAATATCTGTCTTCATAGACTTAGACGGCCTCTGTGCTGGCTGTCTCGAGCGAAGAGGTGTGTCGGATACGAATTTGGTTCGAACGATTCCTTGGATCGAGGTGCTCGATCGAAGCGAGGAAAAACGAGAGGAATTAAATGGAGAATTTTTACAGAAGGTTTAAATGGATACTTATTTAAAGAGAATTTGTAATTTGGATCGTGGTATTTTACGTTGCAGTTGCGAGCCAAGTATCTAAATTTGATTAAATGGAAAGGAAAAAATCAAAAGCTTTCTTTAACACAGATCGAACGATGATTATCTCTCAAATTCTTTCGTCCGATCGAAATCTTCGCGTTTGCAATAGTCTAGAGTTTGATCAGATTAAAAAAAAACTCCAAGAATGGAATACATTCAATTCGGCCATTTTCAAAACGATATTTTATCTCATATTCGTGTTATCATTTCGACGCGTGACTGTGCTATTTGATTGTAAAAATAACTTTGATCAAATTAATTAATCGATTAATTATTGTTTATATCCTAATCGATGTTGCATATAGATTTTCTATTTTTCATTAATATAACATCTTACCTTCTAATTTTCACAAATCGTGTAACGAAACCTGTTATTACACGCAATTAAATAAAACAAGCCATATAAATATCAATCCTTCCCAAAGAACTTCAAGTTCAACAAAAATCACCCTTGACGCAATGTATAGATTCAAGAAACAACCCTCTAAAGTTTAACCCTGAAAGCGATCCTCCATAAGTAACGGGCTAAGAATAAACCATCGATAGCCCGATCTCATCAAACATCCCTCCCAAATCCCTGCGAAAAAAAGAACGAGTCATCGTGAGTGAAAGAACAGCGAAAGAGAGAGAGAGTTGCTCGCGGATCGATGATGAGGGAACTTCGCCTCGGCGAAGATCGCGAAGGGCAACGAGGAAAGGAAAGATGAACGCGGCGAATGACAAAGCGGATGATTTGGCGGTCGAAAAAGGGAGAAAGTCTCCGCGACGAGGTTCGAAGTTGAGTCGCGAGGGGAGAAGAAGAAGAAGATGGAGAAGGAGGAGGAGGCCGCCGTCGGTCCGCGACGAAGACGAGACGCGGAAAACGGAGGAGGAGAGCGGGGAGGCTGGTGTAGCAGCGGCAGTACATACGTCAAGGTACGAACAGAGACCGCCATCCCCGGGATCCCCTAACGCCTCGGGAAAAGTAGAGGAGACAAATGACAAGGTGGCCACGCCTACCGCGTCGTGGCGTGGGCGTAGATCGGCGTTGTGTGCGTGTGACTTGGACGGGACGGAGTGGGAGAGGCGATGCCGCTGGTGGGATTCGTGATATCGTGAGGGGGGACGGGGGAGGTGTACGTGCAGGGTGTTTCCTGATTTTTGAAGCGGCCGACCGAGTTATGGACGCCCGCTCTGGCAAATTAATGGTCGATGACTGTTAAGAATGCGGCCGAATGCGGCCAACCACCGGCCCACCTCAATTCTCTTCCAATTGATTAGCATCGAATTGATAGCATTAAATATCCCGAGGTGTAAATATCCGAGTGTTTGGATCGGATAGGAAACTGTTTTTCGTAGATAGATATTTATTATGATCGATTCTGAGTTAAATGTGTATAACTCGAGTAATGGAGTGGTAATGGGGAGTGAAACGAAACGAGTGGAACAAAAATATTATGTATAAGAAAGTAGTAATTAATAATAAAGAAGTAATGGAATAATAATAATGGAATGGAGTGGAATGAATATGAATAATGATTGGAGAATAATAATAACTGAAGCAATAGGTTACATTATGAAATGAAAATTCTGAAGAATTACATTCGATTTCTATAACAGAAATTAACGGTTGACGCGCACATTCGAGTTGTGGAGTTGACTTCTGGTCGCGGGGGAGATGACACGCAGGGAGGAGGGGGGGAATATATGAATATGTACAATATTCCTATTTATTGTAATGCGGTAGCAATTGAAGGATTATAGATTATCTGCGGATGCAGCCGATCGACAGCCGGGCTTTGCGGCTGACCCGAACATATAACTACCACGCACGGTCAACGACTATTCATAGTTGTTTCCATTTGACATATGATGAAAGGTGTAATTCGATTCGCAGTACAATTAAATCGTGCGATTAATCGGATTAATTATCCGGGGAAATTTTAAAACGAAAATTATATATCGTTTTGTATCGTTTTCTCGCCTCGTGAAATCTGTATATTTATGTTTAATTATTGAAAATTAATAATTGACAACTTCTTTCTTACTTATACTTGTCATTTGCTTCGTATCGGTGGAACGATACCTATAAACTCGGTTATTGCCGGGATGCCGTAAAAGGATAAGATAGACATTTATCAGCTACGAATGGCTCGTTTAACAGGGCGACTTGGATACACTGTCTGACTGGCGTTCAATCTTATTCAATTTAAATGTTAAATTATACAAATGATCGATCGTCAACGTTAAAGAATATATATTTATATGAGATATATTTATTTCGAATAATTAACCAATAATTCCAAGCTACTTCTTCTAGAATTTGTATTAATCTTTTAAATATTCGTTATGATAATACAACTATTGGTTAAATCTTTATATATTGGTGAATAAATTTCACAGATATGAAAAAGATGCACATGGAAAATATCTATTAAGAACACGTACGAACATAAAAATAAATTCAATTTGGTTGATCTCTCGTAATACGGCAACAAGCACCTAAGCAAGGAGAACAGTCTTATAAAAGTAAGCTGTAAGAAGACAAATCGTAGGATTCGAACAGCATAAATCTCACGTCTCTCGTCATGAACCTCTCTCGCGAAGTCTTAACATCGGCGAACTGGATTATAGGAAGCGCGAGATATCCTTTATGAAACTTTCTTTTCGATCGCTTTCACAAACTTTTCGAACTCGCCCAATAATTAACATAAGAGTTAAATTTTTTTTCTCACAATTTAAATATTCACGATCGACGAATAAATAAAATTGGTAACGCGTCGAGCAAATCGAACAAGTTCACATCATTTCATTCTTTTTCGAAAGAAAAGAAAACTTCAATTTCTTTTTTTTTTTTCATTCTATCGAATGAAATAAATTCAAAGCGAAATAGATATTTATCTCGACATTGAGTTATTTCTGTAAAGAAAAAAAAGAAAGAAGAAAAAAAAAAGGAAAAAATAATTACTATCACGAATATATCATAATACAACTTTATCATCGCGATGAAATGATTTTAACGACGATAAGACGATAAACTCATGATCCGAATACGAATAACGAAACTGAAAACTCATCGTTTTCCTATCCGAAAATTCCTTTCGAACGATCTAATAACCCAGTTTCCCCAGATGGAAAATAGAACTATCTAGCGCTCTATTTAACATAACGCTCTAGATAAACAGTTTGGATGGTCGGTACGTGTACCATAAAGGATCTATCGGTACGAGGCATTTCTATGGCCGCGGCAGATCAATTGCCGCCGACACGAGTCGGCCGTGTTTTATTAGCGATAGTAAAGCGTCCGTAAGGCAAACAATCGATATTTCGCTCGTAATATCGTTTTCGAGATTCGTATCTGTGACGCGATAACACGTTTCTTTGTACGTAACCTGCTCTCTTCTTCTGTCAACGAACAAAGAACCGATACACAACACGAAACCTTGTTCACCGTTCATTGGTTTAATGGTAAAAAATGGCACCACTCGTAGCAAGGGATGATGCTTCTTCGCGAAGCTTCTCTCGCTTCACGGAGATTATCGCATTATTTATTTCGTTGTAATCGATCGTATTATTAATCAACATTCGATTATATCTCGTTTTTATTGTAGCAGTAGATAATTATTGAAAAATGAAAGAGATTGTAAATTTTTCTCACTATTTTAATAAAAGTGTATCTATATATATATATATATATATAAAGAATTTTTCATTTTGCAATCGTCAGAAAAAAGATATAAAAAGATTAAATTTTACAGTCATTAATTGATACTTTGTTGTTCAATTGACCAATAAGATAAATATAATAATTTATAGCACCGTTCTAAAATATAAAAATTCATCGAGATAAAGATGAATCGGCGTAGATGCGCATCTCGCGTAATCGTAAACATGATCGATCGATCGATAGATCGGATATATTCGCTTCCTCGTTGAATCAATGCGAGAATAACGATCTTTTTACTTTTCTCATCTCGAAAAAAATAATATTCAAAATGATATTCGCTATACTATTTCTTTCATCGTTCGAAATTAATTAATAAAAATCCAAATTCATATCACGTGCGCGAAAACATCCCTCGAGAAGATTAATCGAAACGTACGATTGATCGATGGAAGGCGTTATTACACATTTTTTCGCGTCCATTTTCAAAGTTTACGAAACTTTCCTTGATTTTTATCCCCTCGAGGAAATCATATATCGTCAAAGGACGCACTCCGCGATCCGCTTCGATTTCTCTCCCTCTCCCCCCTTTTTTTCCAGCTCTTGCTTTTTCTCTCCAGCCCTCAATCTCCCACTCCATACGGCGGGGCCGTAACGGTCGTTACGCCGCTCCGTCTTTACAAATTTTATATCATTTTTATGAGGCATAAAGTCGTCGAGAAGCCGACGAGAAGGAAGGAGAAGAGGGTTGGGGAGGAACTCTGGGTGGGGTGGAGGGGTCTCTCCCGCGTCCAAGCGTGTTCCCGTCTCTCTCCATCCTCCCTCCCTCCCTTCGCCGACCGGCAGTCACGTGGCTGGGCGGAGCGGTTTTCAACCCCCTCGTGCTCGGCCACCACGTTTGGGGTAAGAAAAGGAGGGATGGCCACGGTTTGGGAAGGGATTCGACGCGCGAGGGGAAGGCCGGCGGGGGTCTCTATCAAGGAACGCTCCTCGCCTCGTGTCTTGGCTTATTAAAAAAATTTCCTAATCGCCCACCGCCACTTTCCTCCGTCCCGCTGAAAATTCCACCCCCTTCCCCCATCTTTACAGCCTTTACAGCGCGCACTCGAAACCCCGTCGAAGGAAATTCCTTACGTGAGCTGTTATTCTCGGCTGTTATTGGCGAGGGATCTCTTTAAAGATGAAGCCTGTTGTCGGTCCGAGTAATTGTAGAGTAATTTTTGGATAATTCTCTGGATATTCCTTGGGAGGCAAGTTGATTGATTTTTGATTTCAGATGTTTTGTTCCAATCTTTATTTTCGAGGAGATCCATTTTAATCCGAGTTGGAAAAATAATTTACGTCGAACGTGTATTCTTAAAGGGACGAATTGTTGATAAGGATTTGATAAGCATGATAAACGTATTCATCAATTAAATTGGAAATTGGTGGATTCGAAGCGCTATTCCCGCGCAGGCCGATTATACGGCACGGATTATTCCCAGTTTAAGGTTAATCCTGTTTAAGATGAACGGAAAGTAGGCGAAAACTTGGCTTCTTACTCGGTCAGCCTTTCGGCGATAGTATGGCTTAGTGGCATTAAAGTGAACGATCTCGTTAACGAGCTTTCAATTGAGCCGATTTCAAATCGGCGAAATCCAAAATTTTTTGAAAATATGTATATATACTTTTTTTTCGCGCTTGCTCAATTATGCGTCGTCATTTTGTTCTCTCGGATGGATTTCATTCTCGGATTAACCGTTATTTCCGTTCGCAATGGCCGAACAGCTTTTCGAAAAAGAGTCGTAAATCATATCGATTTTATACGAGATATTTCGCAATCGCTAATAAAATTTGACTCAAGATAAGTTGGAAATATAGAAAGAGTTGGATAATCTTAACATTTCAAAGAAATACGTGCAATAAGATATAAGGAAGGGAGACGAAAAATTTAGAACGATTAATTTCTCAAGTTTAAATTTGGATGGAAATATTTATTGTATCGAATATATATAACATAATTGAATATCTTATCAAGGATAGAAATTCGCGGAAACGAATACACCTCTTACGTAAACTACTTTGTATCATCTCGTATCATCCATCTTCTTACCTTGAAATTTTGCATGCACATGTAAACGGCATCACCCTTTTGCGTGTTTTGATAAATGAACCACGAGCTCCCTCATCCCCTTAACCGACCTCTTTCAGCCCTCTTGATTCCACTCCATCAATTTTCAATCACAAAGAAGTCTCTCCTCTCCCACCGCCTATACCGTATCTCCTTTAAACGGTTTCCATGCATACTTACGTTCACCTTCTTTTTTTATTCCATTGACATTTTACTCTCTCTCTCTCTCTCTCTCGTTGCACGTTTTTTTCATATTGCATCTATGATACTCGTAATAATATACGAATGGAAAATTTTGTTGATATTAAATAACAAATCCATTACCATCTTTATCTCGAGAATCAAAAATAGAGCATTCGATCAAAATTCCTCACTTTTCAAAAATAGCTACTAATATCTTGACACGATCGTTTTAAAACGCGAAAAAAAAAAATAAAAAATGTTGCCGTGGAAAAATATTCGAAATTAAAAAAAAAGAGAGAGGGAGAGGGAGGGAGGGGAAGAAAAAAGTATACAGAATCTCGCGAATCTTTTCCAGCTGTTGATAAAAAATTATTACCGCTATTGCATTGGTAGATTAATGGGTACTGGCCGAGATTAAAAGGATAAAGAGAGGCGTGCAAGATAAGCAAGTTTTTTATTATTGGCAAATGTTCGAGTCTCGTGTACGTGACTAATCCGAATGAAAACGGACGGAACGCGCCGGTTACGTTTAAACGTCGCTGCAGATAATAAATGTACGCAAATGACAAGTATTAGTGATTTTAACGATTACATTTCACCGCTGGTATATCGTGGGTGGAGGAGGGGAGGGAGATAGAGAGAGAGAGAGAGAGAGAGAGAGAGAGAAGGGGAGGGGGAAAAAGAGAGAGGAGAAAAATGAACGCGACGAGGAAGAATTGCACGGTCATCGATTTCGAAATACTGCACACACGCCACCGTGAGCCATAAAATTCTCCCTTTCGATGCTTGTTTAAATTCAATGGCGGGGGTACCGACCAGTCGAATAAACAACTGTGCATGGAACCGCGTTACCTATAACGGTATAAATCAACGTAATACTTGCATAGTTCTTTTCACGTGGCGTGACTTTAAACATTTCTACATCACGACGTTAAAAAAAAAAAAAGAAAGAAAAAGGAAAAAAATGGTAATCGTAAGATACGCGATACGAACTTCTTCGTGGTGTTCGAGAAAAATCATGGAGCGTTTGGAAATTGGAGAAAATTGGAGGGTGAAGTTTCATTAAAATAAATAAATTGTAGATACGAAGATATTAAAAGATTCTGGGTATCTTAAATTATTTAGATTTCGTTGTAGAATATCGTGTAAAAAATTTTTGAAAATAGAAAATGTTTACCTGGATAATAATGTTCGAAACAAGAGTTCTGAATGTATATACAAGAATTATAAAAAATTTCTTGCAAATATATTTAGCAGAAGCCATGCAGAACGCTTTTATTCTTGTTGCTTGAATTTACAACGCTATAAATACACTATAAATAGTATTGTACTATAAATACTGCTGTGAAATTAAAAATTTGTATTCTTCATCCTCGGACAATCAACCTTGAATCATCTATATAAGTCATACATGTAATAATTCTTTATCACGGGATCAAATTCCATAATCTACGCCAAATAGTAAAGTTTTATTAAGTGTGGAAGATGTTCTACGAATGTAGAATTTCTTCGCATCGCGAGGATCATAAAACATCACGTTACATTGTAAACATTCAATATTGAATTTACGCAGTGATAAACGGGCCGATTTGTAATCGCGTCGAATGTAACTTTGATGAACGTGCCGTATAATTATAATGAATTTGTGTTTCGAGCAGGATTAAAAAGGGTTGAACCAACGGACGATGGGACGATAAAGTATTTTTGGAAAAATTACGTAGATCAGAACAGTAGATCGATCGATCGATTTTTTAAAATAAAATAATCCGCTCGGAACAAATAAACGAATATCGCGTAGGTTCATTTCCTTCGATGGAAAGTATATATCTCCTAAGTAAGTCTCGTTTCATCCTTTTATTTTTAAGATCAAAGTACAAAAAAAAAAAAGAAAAAAAAAATCTCCTCTTCGATTCGGAACCATGAAATCAGAGCACGAAGCATCCTCGAAATTACGATCTATCCAGTTTGAGACGCGTTCCTGCCCTCGATTCGACCCTGAGAACCCGGCTTCAGTCCTCCACGAAATTACTTCGACGTTGGTTGTGTGGTAGTCCTCCACATCCTTGCGCGCATCCGCACAGACGTCTCTCACTCTTTTCGAAATCCGTATCCGTGTTTCCGTACACCGATCCAGCCTCACGTGTATGCGAATGTTGATTTTCAGTTCGTGTAGGGACGCGAGCTTGTGTCGGAGAATGTGATTGGCGAGTGTGCGAGAGCCCGTACAGCGTAGCGACGTAACGTGCGCTGCGTGTGTGTGCAAGCGCGATTACCCCCACCACCGGGTCCCGGTCTCGTGACCATATCGACCAATCGGGGAGCGAGTTCGGGGCGGTGCCTCGCGCGACAGCCAACATGGCAGCTCTCGGTGCCGGTGAACACAGTGCAGGAGAAGAAACGCTTCTTACGTCTCTCGTCGATACTACCCGTTCTCCTTCCACGTTGTTATTGTTGACCTTGTCGTTGTTGTTATCCGACTTCTTCTTCATTTTTTTCGTGATTCCTGAACGGCGAACGGGAAAAAAGGATCGAGTACTCCGGGGCTTTCACTTCCTTCGGGGACGATGATTGTGAAAGTAACGAATGAATTATCATAATCGCGAATTTTATTTGTTGATTTTAAGGAGATTGATCTTTCGGAAGTGTTTTCGTAAGATTTTGATATCGTAAGATCCTTTTAAAAATAATTTTAACATTACCACTCTCGTGAAGATATATCTATATTTATTTTGTCAATTGATATTTTGTTAAATGCTTGTATTTTATATTTTGGAAATTTTGTACATTTATTATATTACGAAAAATTGTTCCATGAATGGAATTTACTTACTTGATTGTCAAAGTTGTGTATGAATATTTGAATTTGGAATAAATAAATAATTGAAGAAAATATTATTGATGACAATATTTTATTATTTAATAAAATTATATTTAGAAATTTGTATATAAAATCTGTACCAAATTTTTAAGGAATAATCGAGCTTGCTTTAAATATTGTACATAATTAATATAACATTGAAGGTATTTTCATTTTTTAAATTAAATTGCAATATATATTATAATATAATTTTGTAAAGAATTAATAAAAATTATTAATACTTACTCAAAATTCTGACTCTTCTTAAACATGTAATAATAATAAAATTCAACAGCTAAATATTCATAAATTAATAATAAATCGAATAAATATATTCAATAGGATTTAACAAGAGGCATTCTTTGACTTCTTATATAAAGAATTATATAACTTTTAAATAATAGATTATCGAATATTGAAATAAACTTAAACACAGAACTGTGATTAAGAATATCGTATAACATCTTATGTATCTTTTTTTACAGAAATTTTACATCAAAATATTCTATGGCTAACAAGTGATTCAAATTTCTAAACCTAAAGATCATTGAATAAATTATGTTAGATTAAAAAGATCTTGTTGTTCTCCACTTGCGCGATACACAAATAAGTACACCGCGGTTAAACGATATATCATCGCGGGATTTGAAGGAGCGTTGCAGGCACAGTTTTGTAATGGTCCCCCTAGTAATCTCTTATGTGGATAATAATGACTGGAAAAGCATTGTACGTCTGCCTATGGGCCGGAGAATTCATTTAACCTGAAGCTCCGCATAACTTACAATGGCTTAGGTGATGCCGCAAATTATTTGCCCACCGTGGATTAAGCATCCTGCACCTAAAAATAATTATCCCCATCCTATTTTCACTGATCTTAATATTCCTATAAAAAGCATTAAAAAGTATATCTGTAACTTGGCCCTATTAACCCTTGCTGCCAATTAAACTCAGCCCCCCTGATTATACTTGATAATATTCATTTAGGATATATATATCTTATGGCGGTTGTGACATATTTACTCTTTGGGAATAGTTACTTTTTATTTTGTCAATTTGGAATGAAGAGACGATGCCTTTTGTTTGTAAAAGTATTAATCGTAATTTTTACGTGCCTTTAAATTTATCTCCTTTTCTATTTTAAATTTGGATACGTAATAAATCATACGTAAATATAAAATAGTATGTTAAGAAATAAATCAAGGAACAAGTTTGGAAATAAGTACCGTATTTAAATAACTTTATGATTCTTTAAACTAATTCTTTAATACAATATTTCAACTCGTTATTCGCGATAGGATCTCAATTAATCGGATTGCGATTACGAATTCTCTTTTACAATTATTTAAATTAAAATTTGAGTCAATCAATTTTCTAATTTTTACTGAAAGCTAATTTCAAAATTTATCTTTTCCTTGCACACATTCTTGCGATTAAAATTCGCAATTATTGGATATGGAAAATAAATCGGGAAGAAATTTTTCAAGCAAATCGCGATAAATTACGAAATCATGATAAAGCAAAGACGCGCGACTCTCCAAGTGTTATTTAACTCTCGTTACACGAGCAATGAGGAGAAAGAACGAGGAAAATAAAGAAGAGCAGCGAAACGTTACGACAATGATAATGTTCTCCGGCTGAAGAATGCGGGAACGTATACACACTTATTATGCAGCTATATGTGTACAGAAAGTACGTTCAAGGACCGACATAAAGATAAGTTCCTTCCACGAAGACAGTGAGGACAAAGATTGTAAGAAGGTGTGAAACGAGCCACGTGCTGCCGTGTCATATATCACGACCCCTTCTACCTTTCTCTCTCTCTCTCGCTCTTTCTTCCTTTCTTCATCCACCGTGGTTCTTTTTCCGATGAGGGATGCCGTTGGGGGTGAGAAGTGTAGTCTATGAATATTCTGGCTTGCCTCCGCAATGAAATGATGGACGACACCCTCCACCCCCATTCGATGCATAGTCGCCGTTTCTCCAGAGTGTCGCCTCGAAAGACGAGCCTTCCTCACGCTTCGATTCATCCTGCGTGGCATGCGAACCGAGCCATCGGTTCCTTAAATTCTTCCACGCCCCTCCCTCCTCCCATCGCTCCTCCGTCATTTATCAAAATTAAGTCGCTCGGTCTCGTATAATTGACCGAAAATGTTACGAATTATCCGAGGATGGATAAGGAGAGGAATATTATACGACGATGAAATCTTGGAGCGAGAAGATCGATCAGAGAAACGGAGATGGAAATTCGATTTTAAGAATTAATTTTTATTACACGAATATTTGAATCAATTTTATACATTATTGAAAATGATATATATATATAGTAATATTGATCACCTTATATCACATTATATAGCAATATAATCTGTCACCAATCCATCATGTTTCTTTAATTTAACCAGCAATAAACCAATCCGCGAGCATTCATTATCTATCGCGATAGAATTAACGGACTTATAATATAATTTGTCAACTAGATAGGTAACGCCTCCATTTCTCCTCTCCTCTCCTCTCCTCCCTTTCTTTTAATCCTTCTTCCTCCCTCCTTTTCCTTTCTTCTTCCTCTTCCTTTTCCTCTTCTTCTTTTTTATTTTACTTTTTCTCATTTTCATCATTTACACGGAATAAATAAATTTTCAATATTCCAGCTTTAACAGTGAATTCATGTCAGTCGGTTGAGCGATATCAATTCACTCGGTTCGGTTTGCGCGGCTCGTCTCGGCGATGAGTGACGGGCCATAAAACCTTATCGTGTGTTGTTCAGACACAAGCGAGCGGTTTCAACCGTCGCTATCGCTTCTTTTCGGTTTACGCAAATACGAGAAACGATTAAACGCGGGCCGATCTTGTCAGCTTCCAAACATTTTTCCACGAAAATTCCCCCTCCCCCCCTGTCTCTTGTCTTCTGCAGGAACCTCTCTCTTCTCTTCTCTTCTCTTCCAACACGCGCGTCTCCCCCTCTTTTTCTTCTGTCGAAAACTCGAAATACGCCTGCTCGCGAGCGTTCGCCATTTTAATCGCGCAATCGAATGTTTAATCTTATCGCTAATCTGGTTGACATCTGGTTTGCAATCGCGTGCGTGTAAAACACGCGAGAGGATTGTAAGTTGGCGAACGAGCAAAGTTTATTGCGGCAAGTTCCGTAAATGGCGCAAACCTGTAAGAAAAAAAAAAAGAAAAATTACATTGCGTTACATACATGTTCCAAATATTACGTGAAGATTAAAAGATGATTAATTTCTGTTCACGATATGGTATTCGAGAGAAAAATATTATTGTAATAAAATTATTTTACAATTTGTATCGATAATTTTGTATCATTATTGAAAAGGCGACGAAGAATTTTTTTCTTTATGTAAATTATTTATTCGTTATTTACTACGTATTAACGGCAACATGATTTCAGATTGTGTTTTTTTTCAATATTTTATCGTAAATCTCGTTCCAGATGGTTTATAGATAAATCGGCTTAACTATCTTTCTGATCTTTTTGATTGGAAGTAGTTAAATACTTGTGGACATTTGTGTACATGAGGAACTTCGCAAAATGTCATTATTATCGGCTCACTTATGACTGGGGAAGGAAGGAAATGAAACTACGTTGAAGAATCGATCAGTTTCCAATAGTTATCTCATTACCTGTCCATCTATAAATTAATATTATGTTTCAAAAAACGTGCAAGCTGTTAATTTTGAAATGTTTCGAAGAATTAATTAACCTCTTCAATTTCTTATAAATAAAGAAATCTAATTCTGAATAAATAACATATCTAACGAATTATAAAATAGTCAGATTTCAGATTTAAAAGATCGATTTCTCGAGCCTTTTTCTTCGCACAATTTTAATTTCTCGTTTAATCCAACCAACTTATGCGGACTCCGCATAATTCAATAATTCTAGATCACAGGTCAAACAACTATATCCTATTCAATATGTCCCGATCAACAATTATATCTGTATATCCGCCCATATATCCCCTCACATTTTCCGCATGATGTGGAGGACGTATTAACGTAGCCCGATTTGTTTCACGGAGCACGAAATCGTCAGATAAGGAAACTGCCGGCAACCCCCCCGGATAAACGGGCCGGCTTGACGTAAACGTCACTCACTTTCGCAGTGGTAATTGTCGAGTGTGCCTGGCCTCGAATGAGATTCGTTACCTATAGGCCTATTATATATCTGTTTACGCTTCATATTTTTCACACGTCCGACGCTTGACGCGTACGTCACGATCGGGAGAGGGGAAAGGATAAAGGGAAAGGAGATGTACGATCCTTCGATATCGAAATAATTATATTTGTTACTATATTATACTATATTTATTATATTTTGATTAACATTTTTTTATATATAGATGTTAAAATTTTTTTTTGAATCTAAAAATATCAGCAATTTCGTAAATATCCAAATTGTTTGATTCTTACATATCTCGTTACGCAATAATTACAACAACAAATTTCTCTAAATGTCGCTAAAAAAAAATTGTTCATCTTTCACGTCTCAGAAGAACGTCGAGCAGAGGAAAAAAAAAAAAAAGAAGCCAACAGCGACGATCAGAGGTGGTTACAGCACACAGGGGTACAGGAAGGGGGATTCGTTGGACGGGGGACAGAAACGCGTGTCCAAATTCCCACGTGGCGACGTTCCAGAATTCTCGCAGGGGGGGAGGAGGGAGGGGATCGAATGCACCCCTCTGCGGTCCCGAACTGTCACATTTTCCACTCTAACGAGTGCGAAACATATATCTGCTCTCTTCGCAGTCCGCGAGTGGATGGCCCAGATAAAGAAGAGATTCTTGAAATTTCCTCACGAAAATAATTCCCTCCCCTTTCCTATATATATATCCTCTTCCATACCTGTCCCTCTAATTTGTACGCAGACACGTTTCCCCGAACAATTGCAAAGAATTTCCACTGATGAAAGTAGACGTGCCGCTAGCATAATGGGGATTACTTGTCTGAAACGTGTTTTACACGATGTTTACTTAGGTTCGTTTAAGCGTGCTGCCTGGTTTAACTTGGATATATAATACGAAAATACGTGTCTCGATTTGATTCGTGCGGTGTTTCTTATCTCGAAGGGATAAACACGATGATTATTAATCAATTATACAAAATATCCTTTTTCACATCCCTTTTCTGGATTAATTATTTTTGCGAGAAAGAAGTTTTCTCCATAACTTACTAATTAATTAAATATTTCATATCGTGTGCACGATGCAATAAATCCATAACTCTCGCTTGACAAGTATCCCAAAACTTTCCACTAAGTTAAGATCAATTTAAGTAACAATTTTTCTTCAAATGGAATAGGATCTTTTTTCTTCTTTCCAGTCGACGATCCGTAAATAGTCTAGGCATCCTGAACGAACGATTGAGCGAAATCAAGGCGTGATAATCGAAGCATACACATAATATATATATATATGCCCATAACGAAATGGGATTAACGTTCGTCTACCGAAATACTAATCCATTTGTTATACACCGAGCAGTAAAATCTATCCTGGCGAGTGGTTCCAGGCTGATGTTATTTTAGGTGATATCTGAGAGAGAGAGAGAGAGAGAGAGAGAGAGCGCTATAACGGAATATAGAGAGAAAGGGAAAAGGGATCTAGAACGGTATAGAGACGAAGGGATAGAGAGAGAGAGAGAGAAGTCGTCGTCGTCGTCGTCGTCGTCGCAGGTTGGCCTTAGGCGAAGGGAGCGGCGAGGACCCTCGAAGGTAATCTTGGCTCGTTCGCGGAGGGTTGCATTTTGATCCCCGGAGCTTCTGCCGTGGCACGATCTCCGCGTACCTTGCCTCTGCTCACGCATTTACTATAATTAGAACTCCCTAATTAACGAGCAAACGTCGCACGAGCCTTTCGTAATCTCGGGCTTGACCTTCCACCGTCGTTTAGAACCTCTCTCTCTCTCTCTCTCTCTCTCCCTTCTTTTTTCCTCTCCTTTTTTTTCGTTTTCCTCTTTCGTCGTTTCATTTTTTAATCCGGTTTCTTTCTCGCTTGAACGGAAGGGAAGAGACGTGCTCGAGGGAAGTAATAGAGACGACGTTCATATTTTGTGTTTCGAACGAAAATAGAATGGGATAAATAATGGGAGGGATGATGTTTCGTCTCGATGAAAAGGAAAATTTCAGGATTAGAATTTTGGGATGAGAAAATTAGATCTTATCTCTTCTTTCAGATTTCTTTCTCTCGTAATGTAGAAAAAGATTGTCTCTTAATATTTCGAAAATCTCGGGGAAGTTTGAACGAATGATATATTTGTTTAAATAATAGAAGAAACGAAAGGATCAAGGGGAGGTTCACACGATCACACGGCCGACGATTTCGCTTCCCCCTATTCTAATAGAAAAGACAATTGCACGAGAGACCACCCCTGGCATCCCCTGGGTTGGATGGGTTTGGTGGCGCGTTGTCTTGAAATAACTTTAAAACGTTGAACAAACATTCGAGCGGCATGGCAACATATTGAACAGAAATTAAAAAATAAGCTACGTAAGCTCACCACTCATATAGATCTGACCTTTTACAAAGAGGGTGGCTTTCTCTCTACATTAAACGGACTGAGAAACCAGATCGACTGGAATAGAGGGTAAATTTCCAACCACCGAGCTCTCCTACTATTTGATTAAGCACGTACCTTCCGAGCTCCTTTCGTATTTGTCCTTGCGAAGAGGAAGGACTTTAATTCAATTAAATTTTTACGACCATCATATTTTTCTAAGACGAAATATTTTTCCCCGTCATAAATTTAATCCGTTATATACAATTCATATAGTGTATGGAAGAAAAATTTTTAAAGAATTAAATTTATCATATTTAGAACAGTTTATTAAATTTTTATTGGAACGAGAATTTTTGTTAAAATTAAAATTAAAGATATATATTATTTCCTACGCGCGTTCTTCGCTTGGTAAAATGTTAAACGTCAAGTGAAATCACTCGCATCATTCGTTTAATACAGCCTATTTTCGGCTGTCCTTTATAACGTCGTTTGCGGCTTTGTCTTGACAGTACGTAGGTGAATAAAGTCGAGGGAGCAAAAATGGGACCGAAAGGAACGATAAAGCTCGACGGGTGGTGGCAGTGTGCACCGTGCTGATAAATATAACGTAACAAGTTCACTGGAATAACAACTTCATCCCGGAGGGATCAATGAGACTTTGCTGCGACTTTTACGCGGAATTTCCTTTCGAGTAAACGTATGCGCGCGGGAATTGGGAAGATGGTAAATCGATCATTCTTCCGTTTCTGTTACCGTTTATTCGTCAAACCTGCTCGATGATCAAAAATTTTATAAATTCGGATTTCTTTAAAACGTAATCTCGATTTTTGATAAAAAATATCCTTAAAAAAAAAATATATACAAATGTTACAATTAATAATAATAAAGGCTGGAATTAAAATTTTCATAAAAATCTACAATTTATACTTGGAAAATTACAAAGGATTTACTTTAACTCGGACTAACTTCTGGAATAGACGGTACGTTGGTTTAAATTGGTGATTAAATTGTTCGATCAACGTTATCGAATCTTCGACGACGATCTTCACCGATCGTTTTCGAGATATTTGTTAAATTGAAAATAACGCCGGACGTTTTTTATTATTCCTTTTCTCAAAATTAATTGCGCCCGATTCACCAACTCTTTGAATTTGAGAAGGAGGAAATCTTCCATTTCGTTAACGGAACGACGAAGGCAACCGACGAAGGGAACCGTAAAAAGTAAATTAAATAAGAATTAAATACAAATAAAACCGCTCAGCCAAGTAATTGGCTGGTTACCTCGCTCGTTACCCACCACGGTCTCCAGATCGCTCCACCCTTATTCTTGCCACTTTCCGTACGCCCCCTGACCGAGAAAGAAGAAGAAGAAGAAGAAGAAGAAAAAAAGAGGAAGAATAAGGTCGATAGACGTTCGACGCGATGTAATCTACGGGCAGAATTATTTGATTCGTCGTGGAACGAATCGTGTTTACTTAACGGTGTATAAGCGACGCTTACACGTTAAGGAGGGGAAAAGATAAAAGTTGTTTAGGAATTTCTTTAAGAGAAATATTTCTCTTTATAGAAGTTCTATATATAGACCTTCGATCGCAATTGATTAAAATTCGTGACAAATGTCACGATCGTAATTCAATTTCAGATAAGACAATCTATCGATAACTTGGAACCAATGCTAATTAAACTGCTAATCTAAACGAATGGTACAGGTTGATTAACAAATTTCTCTATTGCGTTTATTTTTACTGCGACATATACATAAATTTTTCAATTTCTTTCATTTTAATCATCAATTAACATTCTTAAACCAATTACTCCTAAATATTCTACTTTTCATTTCAAACAGACAAGAAAATATTCGAAATCGAAAATTCTCTATCCGCTATACCATGATACTTAAACAATAATAATCTCGCAGTCGGTTTCCCTTCAATTCTCCTTCCAATGTCGTTAAAAAGATAACGAGATCGGGTAGAGTAAAAAAAAAAAAGAAGAGAGGGAAGAGAAAAGGAAGGGTAAATAGGCAAGGGTCGAGGAGGAGTTTTCGCCGCGACAATCATGGCCGGATTAGGTGTATGTATAAAGACAGAGCCGTTGGAAGAGGGTGTCAGAGGGGTTGAAGCAGGTCAAACGGAGGGGGAGGGATAGACGTGTGCACGTTCTCGGGGAAGGGGGTGAAACATAAATGATATTCCATGAGGAGCATATGCGTGCGGAGATGACTCCACCTCCGCGACGTTATGCGGCGAGGGTGGTCGCCACCCCCTTGGCAGCGGGGTGCTGGTTTATTACAAACAAGGATTACCCGGGTAATGGGACATTCTGGGGCCCCTGTTCGACTGCTCGACAGTGAGAACGAGCCTGTGCACTGACTCACGCTTTCGCTTCTTCGTTCGAAGGACGCGAGTGTTCGGGGTGAGACCGCTGTGGCCGGCGAAGATCGCCCGCCAAGATTTCGGTGACGATGCATTACGATGCCGTGAGATATCTGGTGGACAAATTTGCCGACACGTTGATATCGACGATACGATCGGCAACCCTCGAGGGGTGTCTCGTATTTTGGGACGATTATATGTATCGTATCGTGATTTTTCAAAATAGTTAGGATAATAGGAGATATATTGTCCGATGATTTATATTTTTTGATTATTTAATTTTCCGTGTTCTTAATCCGCGATCCAGTGGTTTTAGAAAGTGGTTATAAGAAATACGATTGTTTAATGACGGTACACTGACGATAATTTTTGTAATAAAATATGTATTTCTATATTTTTATAAAAATACTACACGATATGTTATACTTTATTCACATAGTATTACGTAAAATTTCATTATTTCAGGCCCATAATTATGTTATTGTGCGTATTTGTTTCATACGAAGACTTCTCGTCTGTAGAATAATTTTTCTTTTTTTTAATTTCATAAAAAGAAAGAAGAAGGATTTGTCGATTATTGATACTTTACCTTATAATAATAATAATATATTCCATTCCAGCAAAATTGTTTTCTGTAACGTGTTTTTATCAAAATGCTAAAAACGAGAAAAATTATTTAATAACAAAGCGATACTTAATAATATTGGATACTTTTTCGATGTCTAATAACTTTTCGTTACGTTTTAAAAAATAATATATAAAGAAAAATATATTAAAAATATATTAAAAAACCAACAAAAATAAAAGTGCGTAAAACAATGCGTTTTAAACAATTAAGCATATTATTCTTATCAATTGCTTAATCGATAAAACACGTGAAAAATGATACATGTATTCATAAACACAGAGAGAATTCGCGTATGATACGGGTATGATAATCATAAAATGGTCGATTTAATTTGCTCAAATATAATTGTTGGCAAAGGTTTGCTTGCTAGGTTTGCTTTCATCTCAAACACCGATATAGATCCATGTTTAAATATTGTTTAAGTACTGTAAAAAGTTCCGTCGATTTTGCGACTGTATCCGGGATTGGATTGGACCGAGTGAGGCGCGGTGATATTTAATTTCACGCTACTCGGATGGACTCGTCTCTCTGGCACCGGGCCATAATAACACTCCGCTTCTTTCACGTACAAGGTCACCGGCTCTTTCAACTCCTCGGGGATGTCCGGCTCTCTGTAAATCTTAATTAATCGGGAGCAAACACGTAATTTAAATTATTTGTTCGATCGAGACGACGCGTTGGAGTTGGGTAATTGGAAATTTCATTCATCGACGAAATATATTTTATATTTCACGATAAACAACAGGAATAAAATTACCCCTCCCTCAATATTTATATTACCTCGACTTTGTTCTTTAAAACGCGCCACGTTTTCTTCCCTAACGTTTCCGGTTGCACAGGGATATAAGATTTAGGCACGAGCGTGTCTTTGCTATGAATGTACACGGTTGAGAGTGCCAAATCCAAAGAGTCCTCCGGCACCTGTAACGTTCATTCAAATATTGTACGAATTTTTCTTCTAAACAGCGTATAATAGTTAAATCAAAGAGATCTCTCGATATATATATATTTAGACGAATAATTTTCGATTACCTCTTTTCTCTGAAGTCTGCAATCTTTTCTTATACTTGTTAACGTGTGATGCGCAAACAGACGCTCGTACACGTTCAACTTTCTGCTCCATTCTAGGTCGTTCGGCGAAACTTTACTACCTAGCACTGGCTTTTTCGTCCACACACCTTCCCGAGGATACAGATCCGGCAGAGGGTAAGGATTTCGAATATAACTGACTTCTGCCATCCCGATATTATCTGCAATTACATACACGCCTTTTTGTTCTCTCCTCTTTTCTCAACGAAACGTGTATACGATGTATAAAATAAAACTGTAAAATGTACTGTCAATTATCGTATACGTGTTGTATGCTATACGATAAAATTGGTACACTTAAAAAATCTATATATAAAATAAACAATATTTACCACGTATCGATGTGAATAACGATACGGAATCTTATTAACTATATTGCGTTCGTTAACTCGACAACTTCAATGGAAAGTTGTACGATCGGAATTAAACGTTACTTTCCTCTCGAAATATCGAAATATATATATATTTATGAAAACTGTATATATGTATATATAACACGAAACGTTATATACATAAGTAGTCGTAGAGGATATAATACCTGGATTGGGAAAAATGAAAGGTATTTCGTATTCGTAATGGAGCAAGATCGGTTGGTTGCGTGTTTTGCTCGGGAGGTGGCCGTCCATGACCAACGTCGACGCCCGATATTAAACCGGCAGTAATTTATGTTAGCACGGGCGTGCATAATGCTGTTTGTATAAAGCGGGACGGGCACGTGTCGGCTCGTGGCATCGTATCACTCCTACCTCCCTCAATTCTTCCCAGCCACAGTTGAGAGCATGTTGTATATACGATTTTAAATATTTCTTCGATTTATCCAAATCGCCAAAGGATGAGAGGACGAGTTTCCGTTTCGTTGATTGACATTTTTTTCCCTGGATTGGAATTGTTCAATTTCTTTCCTTAAATATGTCGATAAATATTGTCGAAAGTTGAGTTTACGAGGTGTGATTCCTCATTTTTCAAGGATCGGTGCGTTTTAAATCCAAGTAAATTTTGTTAAAGTGGACGAAGTTGTTTCGTATCAGAAGAATAGCAATTTTCGTAGACAAATTCGTTGCGTATATAAAAAAGTTTTCTTTGTTTCAAAGTCGTTCATCGTCGCTGAGATGAAAATAATTGGCGGGCTGACTAACAGCTGACTGTTGGGCCGGATATAAAAGGAAAGGCGGCACGTATGAATGGAGGCGGCATTCGGGGGGAAATCTCGGTTAAATTTCACAATAAGCTCTTTCAAGGGCTCCTAAACGTGAAAGCGGTTGTAACCGAGCTTTGGGGAGCGGCCTTGGAAAGCGGACCGTAAAGGCGAGAATGAACGAAGGAATGAACGAAGGAAGGAAGGAAGGAAGGGGATGGAACTCGATAAGTGGACACTGAGTTGAGAATGATGGAATGCAGACCGCCCGCATGAATTAAACCAGCCCGTTTATCAATGGATCCGAATCGGAATTTTTCGTGAAGAGCGAACGATCCTCGTCTCTCGGGGATACGAGGTATCGAATACCGGATGTTAATCCTTGAGGATGAGTCTTTGAAGAAAAAAGGAGATGAGAATGATCGGTTTCCAAGATGCCCAGAATTTTTACCAGACGTTGTTCTTTAACAGAGAAATTCGATGTCGCTTTTCATTCATCGAGCCTTCTTGTTTTCTCCTTCACTTATGAAAAATCATATTCTCGTTTATAGAACGAAATACTTTCTCTACGAAAAAATTCCTTCATAGAGGAATGGGTAATCGAAGAAAAAAAAAGATGAGAATGATCGGTTTCCAGAGAAATTCGATGTCGCTTTTCATTCATCGAGTCTTCTTTATTTTCTCCTTCATTTGTGAAAAATCAATGACCGTTATCGGATATTCCTGTTTATAGAACGAAATATTTTCTCCACGAAAAATTCCATCATAGAGGAATCGAAGAAAAAAAGGAGATGAGAATGATTCCAGAATTTTTATCAGACCTTGTTTTTTAACAGAGAAATTCGATGTCCCTTTTCATTCATCGAATCTTCTTTATTTTCTCCTTCATTTATGAAAAATCAATGACCGTTATCGGATATTTCCGTTTATGGAACGAAATACTCTCTCCATGAAAAATTCCATCATAGAGGAATCGAAGAAAAAAGGAGATGAGAATGATCGGTTTCCAGAAAAATTCGATGTCGCTTTTTATTCATCAAGCCTTCTTGTTTTCTCCTTCACTTATGAAAAATCATATTCCCGTTTATAGAACGAAATACTTTCTCTACGAAAAAATTCCTTCATAGAGGAATCGAAGGAGATGAGAATGATCGATTTCCAAAATTTTTACCAGACGTTGTTCTTTAACAGAGAAATTCGATGTCGCTTTTCATTCATCGAGCCTTCTTTATTTTCACCTTCTTGTTTTCTCCTTCATTTATGAAAAATCATATTCCCGTTTATAGAACGAAATACTTTCTCCACGAAAAAATTCCTTCATAGAGAAATCGAAGAAAAAGAGAAGATGAGAATGATCGGTTTCCAGAGAAATTCGATGTTGCTTTTCATTCATCGAGTCTTTATTTTCTCCTTCATTTATGAAAAATTAATGACTGTTATCGGATATTCTTATTTATGGAACGAAATACTCTCTCTACGAAAAAATTCCTTCATAGAGGAATGGATAATCTGTATGCACCGAGATGAGAAAAGATCGTTTCGCGCGTCATTGGTCGCACGCACGCAGGGAGCAAGCATCATCCACGAAGCTGGGTTCTTGAAGCGGGTCCGGGCTAGGGTGGAGGAACCGACACGCGTAATCGCGTAATCGCATAATCGTGGCGCGTGCTGAAGTTCGGGTTGCGGGAGCTTTGCGTACGTCTACATCGGCGCACGTGCGACATTCAACGCGTTGAATCAACAACGATCGCGAATCACGAACGTAGCCGTGAATACGGCAGGCAAACCCTTGCCAACCGTTTTACGAGATAATTGTTCCGACGAGCTGATCTCCGGTTAATAATGTACGAGATGGCCATTCAATTCGAAGAATCGGCAACACCTGAATTATCGATGAGCTTCGATATCAATACAAGTGAAATTGGATAAGAAAAATATCTGGTAAATCGATTCTTCTTTTTTTCTTCGCTTAGAGTTAAGGTAGATGAAATATTAGGATAGAAGAGAGAGACTTTAATCAAATCAAAAGAAAAAAGAATCAAGACAATATACAATATATCTTAAACGTTTACGTTTTTCAACGCTCTTGAAAAATCTCGCATTAATAACAGTAATAATAACAATAGGGGGTGGAATTGGAAGGAAAGAAGGGCGGATGAGGTTAGGAGTCGAGGAGGAGGTGCATAGGGAACATACGGAGAATCCGAAAGAAAAGGGAGAATGTATCCCTTCGATAGATAGATAGGTGCGGTCACTGTCAGAGGGGGAGGGGAGGTTGACAAAGGCTGACCAAGGGTGGAAACATTCAAATGGTAATCGGCGCGCGTCTAACATATACCGACCCTCCGACCCCCGTGCTCGTGCTTAAGGGGGTGCGAGCACCCCCTTGGCATACACCCTGCACATTCGCACCAGAATCAAACCAAATATTGGCAATATCATCCCTGCCATTGCTGCGTCCCCTCTCACTCTCTCTCTCTCTCCGCGACCTGCCTCCTACACTGGCTGGGAAACGATGTCCATTTGAATGCACGATTCCATTACCGGCGACGATATATCGGGCCGAGGATATTATGGGATTAGGATTTCAAGGGAAAGAAAACTCGGTCACAAGGAGATACGATGCGTTTCTGCACCTTCTCATCTCTTTGCTGTTCAATATTTGTACGTATTCGAAATTACAAACGGTTGGATAATAATGATGCTGATGATAATTATAATCTAAGATAAAATAACGATGAGTTTATATCATATCGGGTGAAAGGTGAAGCGTGAGATATTTTAATGCGTCCGGTTAGGAAACGATAAACACGATATTCGAGGGGTGGAAAGAGTGTATCGCGTAGATCTGACGGCATACGACGCGAGAGAGACGAAAGAAATATTGATACAGCTTTGTTCGAAAAACGTCCAAACAGAGAGGTGCAAGCGTCACGCCCCGTTCTCTCGTGCATTCTGGAAAAAGGAACGTCTGTACAAAGGGTGATCGGAATATCGGGTAACGTTCGTTGATCGTTGTTGCGCCATCGCTTGTGAACGATTCTAAATTCGCAGCTGTCTTCTCGAATTTTTTGGATTTTCGCGAATCATTTTCGCTTATCAAAAATATATGAAAGGAATTCAAACAGGTAGAAACTTTATCTTTTTTTTTTCTCTGTCCTACAATCGACTACTCGTTTCAAGAAGAGAATGCTTCAATAAAGATTCTAGCTCGATTTTTGGCTGAGAAATAATACCGTTCACCGAGATCCCATGACCCTTCGCGAATGGAATAATGTCTTACACCCTGCGTGTCCAATTCGATGAAACCAATGGGGAGGATAGGACAGCAGCGCGACAGGTGGCCCGTGAAATCAGTGCACGAGTGCGCCGTTCCATCGAGCCTGCCGTTCGATACGGTTCATTAGGAAATTAAGTGTATAATAATTAGAATTGGGGTGCTGATGGGACACGTTAAACGGACGTTTTTTTTCCACCGACGCATCCACACGATCGAGAATAAATGGATTTCGAAATCACGAGAAATGGACAAAACTCGAATTCAAAGCTTTTTTCAAAACTTTGATATATAGTATATATATATAACATTTTAACATATTTATAACATTTTTAATATTTAGCAGCTTTTATTTCTTTTCTCATTTTTGCAAATAAAGTATAGTTTAGCAGCTACTCAACCCTTCCAATCTAAATTAATTTTCTAACACAATAATTTTACTACCGTAGTTAAAAATAAGAAACGATTCAAATCGATGGATGAACAATTACCTCAACGCAATCTTTCCAAAAAAAAAAAAAAGAAAATCGAACGAATCCAGAAATTCTTCTCAAGAACACGGAATGAAAGATCGAAGCGTGCATCAAAAAGAGACGCGTGCAAAAAAAAAAAAATCCTCTCCCTCCCGCCATCCAAAATCCTCCTCCACGCAAAATATCTCGCCTGGCCCGCGAAATGCAAGCCGGTTCCGCGCACGCCATTTGCATACCGATGATCGAGCACTCGAGAGCAGTGCGCGCCGCTTCCACATTTTCGCCCGCCGAGAGAGGTCGGCCGGCGAGGGGTGGCGGGAGGGGGACGCGCCGGTGTATTTTAGCATTTCACGTTTGTTTCCATTTAAATGGTAATCGAGTTCATAATGTAATTGTATTCACCGCGTAAGCCGGGTCTCACCGCACCCTGCCCCTCCTCCCCCTCCCCCCCTCGGCCATTGTTTGCATTGTTCTCCTCGCAGCGCGAACAATCCGCGCGCGCGCGCCAACCTTTCAGCCTCGCGTACCTCGCCGAAATCTAAACCCCCTCCTCCCTCCGTTTCGCGCCTCTAAAACCTGCCCCTCCCCCACCAGGGCGAGGCGATATTTTGCCGCAGTTTACGCGATACTGATGGATATCGGTGTGGAACCGATATCCTCACACCTCGAAAGACTCGATTCGTCCACTGGGCTTGATACCGACAGCGTGGTATTCTGTATTCTCGTTTTAACTGCGTTGCATTCTCTCTTTTTTTTTCTCCTATTTAGATTTTATATTTCAGGGGATATTCAGATTTTACGTTCCAGAGGGTATGTTTGAGAATATTATTCGACGATGTTAGTTCCAGTTTCGAGATGTTGCTCGCATTATGTTTTGGGGAGAAGAATTTTAATTTTAGATTTTAGGTTTGATTTCCCTGATTATCGAGATGATATTGTTCGAGAAATAATTAATTCTGATTACCGAATGTTACCAAAGAAAGGATATTTCTTCACAAGATTCACGAAAGACATAGATTCGTAATCTAACGGACGTATAAATACGAATAAATTCTTGAAAGGTTGACGAAGATTTACCTCCCCCTTCTTTTCGGAAGAACGTTATATATTGTTACACAGCTCACGGAAGAGTGGCAGAATCCGATGGAGGTCGAGGCGCGGGGGGTTAGAAACGGGGGAGGGCCCTATCGCAGGCTTGAAACGGGGCTGTATACGAAAACCGAGGGGGGAGGAAGGGAGAGGGGGGAGAGTTGGCCGCGTTATTGTAACGCAGGGGATGCCGGGTGTACGTGTTAGCCGAGTTGGTTGCCTTTCTCTCATACATATTCATCAAACGCTAATTAATCATCGCCAGGCGCGCCCACCCTCGAGCCACCCTCTCTTGGCAGCAGGCAGAAGCCGGTGGAAACAAAAAAAAAAAGAAAAAAAAGAAAAAAATATATATATATATACACGATATTCCGCAACGCAGACACCTCTATATATTACGGGCGCGCATCCAGATGTCGAAGCCGGCGAGATTTTTAAATGGAATTGACAACATCGGGAACGATCGCGGTGAATAACAAAAATTTATCGTTGCCCGGAATTGCTGGACTGTCTGGATTAAATGGAGGGAGGAATGGGAAAGGGGAGGAGGGGGATATTACGAATACGGTGATCACAGGTGACGAAATTTTCACGTGGACTTCGTTTAAGGGGTTGGTTCGTCGTAGAAAGAAATTAATCGTACACCGAACGTAAGTATTCTTGTGTTCACGAAATTTTCCCTTCTCACTTGTTTCTCGAATAATTTTTTTCGAATAATAATTTCCAAAGTAGAAGCGCGTTATATTATAAATTGCCGAAGGTAAATTTACTTTGCTCGATGGATTCGATTCAATTTTCGAAGAGTTAAGTCGTATGAAAAAAAAAAAAGAAAGAAATTTTTAGAATATTTCCTCGGCGTGAAATATCATACACGCGTTATTGACTTGGTTCCTCTCCTCTTAAACGCGTCGTGTAATAGCGCGAAGGCCAATAAGCGCGCGGGCAATCAATCTAAATTGTAATTTCGTAATCCTATTAAACAGGAGGCCACCTTCGCACGCACTTGGCCCGGGTTCGGGACGCGTATAATTAGGTATCGTTTATTTTACACCGCAGCCTAGGAGGGTGACACTTCCACCGTGTATAATATATACGGCTGTTTAGGGGTTCCGGGCGGACGTAGACGGTGGCCACGATGGTGGTAGAGACGGTTCGTTGCTAATGGCGATGCGATCATCGCCGTCTAGCCATCGATATTGCGGGGATCCCCTTTTCCTTTCTATCGCCCCTAAGCGTAGTATTCTTTCCTTGCGATGTTTGACAATTCGATCGAACTCGATCGATAAGAAAGGGACAAGAACTTTTGTAATGGAGAAAAATTTCGCTCGATCGATAATCGATGCGATTTCCGACGATGGAAAGGAAATTGTCGTTGAATTCGCGTTGGAAAAAGTCTGGTCGCCGATGTTTTGACTGGCGACATCAAATCGCGACAATGGCAGATTGTCTGCTGACAAATGAGCGGCCCGCCACGGGACAGCGATCCACGCACGAGACATATGGTCCTCTATAAAAAAAAAAAAGCGCCAGAGATACAAGAGATGGCCTGCAGTAACAGCATCCAGTCGATCCGATATTAATGGAGACCAAACACCGCACATTCTGTGTAGCCTCTGTCCCCGTTGTGTGTACATATTGGTGCGCCATTATGTCCCTGTTATAATGTGTACACACACACCCCCTTTCGATACAATGGAATGATCTATGATTGTGCCAAACATGGATCGTCAAGTCAATTTTTCGACCTTCTGCTCTGTCTCTCTTTTTCCTTTTTTTTCTTTTTCTTTTTTGCGATCTATCCTTCGCTTCTATTTGGATTTTGGGATCGAATTTCGTAAAAGTATTGAAATCTTATTTCTCAACCCAGGCGAACAGAATTAAATTTAAAAAGTCATTAATAATTCCAACAACGCGTATTGATATATTAATACATTAATATTTTCAATTCGAAAAAATTATATCGACGATGCTTTACGAAGAACTTTATAAATGAATTTTACATTATACACGTTAATGAAACACTCGAGGCGTAGAATGAATATTCCATCTCGCGGTTTTTAATGATTACGATACGTTTAAATTAGCCGAGATCGAGTCCACGGAACGATTTACGCTTCACGGTTAGATTCGAGTAATTCCAGTTTTCCTGAGCGTGCAAACAATAAAATTGGATTTAGCGATCCTCGTGGCACGTACGTGGCGTGCGACTCGAAGGGTGAGTTTTCGGAAGGTGGACAAGCACGCCGGTTCCGAGGGAGGGTCGGGAGATCAAAGACGCCCTCCGGCCAATTCCGTAGTTTCCACGTGACATATTAGGTGGAAATTGACGGCGACAGCCTCGAGTAACGACGCGCCCGATAAACTTTGATCATTTCACCTGTGGGACTTCGTTTCGATTCGTGAATATTATTATCGCGATATAGGCGCGCCGATTCGCCACCCGTGATTACGTTGCCACGATGGAAAAGGCGAAGATATCGAGTGGTCTTATTGTTATTGACGTGACGATCGCGTTTCAGAAAAGGATTACGCTCGTTCTACCGAAGATTAATTTTGGATATGAGAAATATTTTATCAATTTTATTTTATACACGGTTTTATATTGCTGAATGACAGTTTTGTTCAATGTTCTTGAGTAATTGAATTAATTGACGATCGTGGATTAGAGAATAAGCGATAAAGAAATTCTAATAATCAAAATAATAATCAATCAAAATAATTGTAGATGTATTTAATACGTACCTTTTATTAACGGTAAACGACGATACTGTTCGACGAATTTACTTAGCAACCTGTGAAGACGCTACTTGTTATGAATAGATTCAAAATTAAATCGATATTACTTTCCATAGAAACAGTTTAGACAGATAGATAGATTGGATCGCTACAAATTAGACAAATAGCGACATCTGTGAGGAGAAAGTTACATTAAACTAAAAAGATATCGGAATCATCTTACTAATCATCTATTTTATTTTTAATCGATTCAGAATAGAATAAAATTGTAATGTTGATAATGAAATTTAATTTACATTTCAATGAAATAATTATAAATTAAAAAATTAAATGGTAAAATAATGAAATGCAAATAATATTAAGAATCGAATATATATTTCGTAGTCACGCCTGAAGGAAAGACAAGGAAAACAAATAGTAAGACAAAGATAGAGATAAATTAAAAATATTGAAATCAGCGCCATCTCTAGAGTGCCGCAAATGAAACACATAAAAGAGGAAAGAAAATAATGTAAGAAGGATAGAGATAAAGCAAGAATTGATCGATAGTGCCATCTCTTGAGCGTCAAAATTATTTGTCCATAGTAGGATAAGGTAGAAAGAAGAATTGAGTATCAGCGCCATCTCTATAAATGACGAAAAATTAAATATTTTCAAAAATATTTAAGAGATGGCGCTGATCTTCAATTCTTATTCTACCTTACCCTATTGTAAAAAAATATCTTTAATATATATTCAAGACACTATAAATCAATTCTTGTTTTATTTTCTTATATTATTTGTTTTTCTCATATATATATTTTATTTACACCATTTTGGAAATTTCAATATTTTTAATTTATCGCTATTTTTATTTTATTATCTGTATATCTACTTTTTATATGTCTGTATATTTTTCAAATTTTTTTATATTATATTATATGTTACATATTATATATTAATATATAATAATAATAATATATAATGTATTTAGATAAATTATATATTATTATTAATATATAATAATAATAATATATAACGTAATTAGATAAATTATATATTATTTATATTCTTATATATTGCATAAACGATATATTTGTTTTTAAATTTATTTTTAAAGTCTTGTCTATGAGGTTATAACACTTATAACACTTCACAATCACTTATAACACTTTAACAATTTTGTATTATTTATTAGATCACAGTTACTACAAATACGATAAATTTTATAAATGTTTTTATAAATATTTAATTAATAGATTAAAATAAATAGATTAATTATTTTTTTATGACATTATATAATTTAATTTTTTGACTAAAAATAAAAATTATTGAATATTAAAAAAAGAAATGTTTCCGCCCGGGATCGAACCGGGGACCTTCCGCGTGTTAGGCGGATGTGATAACCACTACACCACGGAAACCGTTGAATAATTATTTTTTTAAGAGTAATTTATGGAAAATTTTTATATAAAATTTTATATAAAATATTAAAAATAAAATATAAATATAATATTTATGAATTAATATTTTCTGAATCATAAGCAAGTTAAATACAACAAAACTTTCACACTTGGTTCATTTATTTAACATTTTTTTGATTAAAAAGTAGTTTAACTAATTAAAATTTTTTTTATTTTATTATTATATTATTATATAAATTTAAATAACGTATTTAAAACGTAAATTTTAAATAATTATTAGATTTATTTCATAATAAAAATAAAAAATTCACTATATTTCAAATTTAACAAAGAAAAAAAAATATCGTTTTGATAATGAAATTTCAAAAATTTAAAGAGTACAGACGTTAAAAAATTTTAATTTTAAAAATGTACAAATTGTACAATTTATATTATATATTTTATAATAATAATTCCTAATATCATAATAATATGAATAAGTAAATCGACATAATTGATCTATTTTTAATGAATGAAAAAATAAAAAATCAATATTATTTAAACATTTATTTTTTTTTTTTAATAACATAGATTAAACTAAAATAAACTTTAATCTTCTAATTAAAATGCATAATTTTTATTTCTAGAAATATCTTTTATGGATTTATCGCACAAAGTTTTTAATACTTTTCATGATAATAATACGTTAAAGTAACATCACTATTTAGAGTTTTTTTTATATATTTATATTACATATTATCTACAGCAAATCATTATCCTTCAACTCTCAAATATGGTTGAACTTTGACATTCTGACATATAATTATATTACTTACTTCGTAATTTTCAAAATTTAAAAATAAAATATATAATATATAATTGAATATATTAATTTGAAATATTATATATCTATTTTTTTTCTTTTGTGTTTGATATTGCATCAATTATAATAATGACAATATCTCAAGTTATATTTATGAATTGCAAATAAAGATTATAAATGTTTATGGAATTTGAACAAATATAAGATTGATATATAAGATTATCTTTTTATAGTAAAATTGAAAATTACAATAAAATAATTAAATATATGAAAATATGAAATGCAAATTATTACAATATTATTACTATATTTAATATTTTTAAAACATGATATTATATATCAGTAAACATATTTTATTTTTTAATGGTTAATATCGACACGAACGGTTATTATATCGACAAAATGTAAAACGATAATGTGAACATAAGAAATTTAATGTTATAATATAATTTACTTTTATCTCTTAGTATGGATATTTTTTTATTTTAACGGAAACTTACAAAGTAAATCTGAATATAATTATATAAATTTGAAAATATGTTATATGTTTTATAATTTTGAAATTATTATTTTTTTATTTTTACGTATTAATAATAATTTTTTAATTATACATATATTTTTAATATTTATAATATTTAGAAATATTAATAATTAATTATTAATACGATAATGAACAGATTAAACTTTAATTTTGTTATATATTTTTTATATAAAAACACACTTTTGATATTCGATACAAAAAATAACCAAAACACATTTCATTTTAAGAAGAATTAAGATGTCAAATTATCTTTATATTATAATCTACAATATTGTAAGAATATAATAAAGACAAAAATTATTTTTATATATTATATTTATTTTTACTTTTTAATTAAATGAAACAATAAAAATTTCGTACAAAACAATAATTTAATTTAATTTTCATTATTTGCACTATTCCGTCACAAAGAAATATCGAACATTGCAATCGATCAAAATATCATTTGTCTTAAATTTAATTATTTGTTATCGAATATTATATACATACTTCAGATCCGATAACAATCTTTTTGTTTTGTAAGAAATAGTTCTATTATTAATTTGTTTATTTTTTTTATTATTATAAGATAAATTATGTATCTAATGAAAACACTAAATCACGATCACAAGAAAAAGAAAACGGCACTTTAACTTGATGACAATTCTTTTTTGTATCACGCACTTTTTATGTACACTCCGATAGATGACACTACGAATATTATTTGTAGTGAAAATCAATTCGATAATTTTTAATATTATTTTAACTTTTTCCATAAAAAAGTAATATGAATATGGATTTCTAATTCAACAAAATTTTAACGATGTTTCACAATTTAAGAATGTAACAATATAAACTTATTCTTGTATCGATGAATAAGGAAGATTTATATCACGTGATAGAATGTTATACTCCTATTGGCTACTTAGTATCATAGAAAGAGAGGGAATGAGAAATACATCGGTCAAAGAATACGTATAAACGCTAGAAGAGTCACTTGACAGTAGCGCCTGGTGGACGAATGTTAAGCAATACATCGATAGAATTCTCTAATACGGAACTTTTTACAAGGGTAATTGTACGTCATCTTTGAACAGTATCATTAATACGTATAATACGTATAAGAAAATAACAAAGAAATAATCATTAAATTCTTAAGTTTGTATTGGTACGCTTATCGCAACGGAGATTGAAAAGTTAAACGGTAAAGATGAACATTTTGATTGCGCTTTGCGCGATCCTTGCTGGTAAGTATCTTGATTATTAATTTAATCCTTTTCTTTGTTTAATTGCGACGTAATTTTATGTTATTTTTTTGTATATTATTTTTATTCTTTCGAAATATATTTGTTACGCTATAATTTTCGAATTTTTGTCACGCAATATTATTATTGTATCTTGGAATCATAATATTATTGAAATTATTTTTTTTTTTAAACTGAACTTATTACACTATGAAAAGTAACATTAATTTTATTATATTATTATATTATTAGTACATTTTATAATCATTAGTCACATAAGATAGGATTTGCTTATTCAGATGAATCAGATGAATCAGTGCTTAACAATTAAGTATGTACTATAGAATAATTGATGAGAATTATTTAGATTAGAATATTCTTCTTAAATATATTTTCAAATTGTTATATGTTTTTTGCCAATTATATTATTCTAAATAAAAATATTAAATATATTGTTTTTATATTATTTTTAGAATAAGTTAGTTATATTCTAAAAAAATTAAATCTTTTAATTCATTTCTATAAATCATTTCAATCCATTTCTATCATTCTTATATAATATTTTATAATATTTAAACATATTTATTATATATTTTAGTTTGTAAAGCAGGAGTAGTAATACAAGCTGAGGGTCCAGCAGATCTTCATCTTTTAGGTGAACAAGAATGTACATGGGGACCTTCATATTGGTGTGAAAACATTAAGTAGGTTGAATTAAATATATATATATATATTTTTATATTTTTATATTATTAATAATATATATTATTAATAACATTATTAATAACATTATATTGCCATTGATATTTAATTAATTATAATTAACTAAATTTCTATTATATATTGTATAATTTTTAGCTTCATAATAAATTTTTTATTAATATCTAATTTTAAATAATAATATAGATAAATATAGATAATTTTTCATTCAATAAATTATATATTCAATATATTATGAATTATTATAAATTAAATTAATATTAAATCATTTTATCATATATAAATATAGAACTGCAAGTGGATGTAATGCAACTAAACATTGCATTGATAAAGTATGGAAACATATGAAAGTACCAAATGATGATGATAGTGTTTGTACTATTTGTAAAGACATGGTTCAACAAGCTCATGATCAATTAGAAAGCAATCAAACTCAAGAGGATATAAAAAACGTTTTTGAAGGAAGCTGTAAACTTATTCATATAAAACCAATTGTGAAAGAATGTATAACAATTGTAGATCAGTTTATTCCAGAGCTTATTGAAACTTTGGCATCTCAAATGAATCCATCTATTGTTTGTTCTGTTGCTGGACTTTGTAATTCTGCTCATATAGATGAATTAATTGTAAAATATGAATCATCCAAACCTGAGGTAATTAAATTAAATTTTTAATAAAATAATTATATGTACAAATATATATTATATAAATATATATTACAATTATATATTGTAATTACTCATGTTAAAATATTTTGAAAATATTGTATTTTAGATTAAAGAGTTGAAATCTCGTTCTTTGGAAAAAGATGAAGTTGAACCTGATGAATGTTCAAAATGTTTCACTGTGGCAGCACATATGGAGCATAAATTAAATAACACTCCTCGTGATAAAATATTACAACAGATGCTTAATTTATGTGCAGAATTTAATAGTTATTCAGATGCCTGTTCTGCTACAATTCTAACTTACTTTGATACATTATATACTCATTTACAAGAAAATTTCAATGCTCAAAATATTTGTCATTTATCTGGTCAGTGTAGTAATAAATTTCACAAACATGAAGATATTGATACAGTAAGTTTTAAAAGATATATATAAATATATAATATAAAATTTTTGAAAAATTTTCAAATATTATAACTAATTAAATAATATATATTTTTTAGACCTTAAAAGTAGAAATTAGACCACTTTCAAGCGTAGGTATGGTCGATGTAAATGATGATCTTCCATGTAAATTGTGTGAACAACTTGTAGGACATTTAAAAGATCTTTTGGTAGCTAATACTACAGAAACAGAATTTGAAGAAGTATTGAAAGGATTATGCAAACAGACCAACTCATTTTCTACTGAGGTATAATAAATATTATTGAATTATAACTGTATATATTTCACATAATAGTTTAGTTTTTAATCTTATATATATATGTTTTTTTAGTGTATTGCTATAGTTGATGAATATTATCCACAAATATATGAATATCTTAAGAAAGGTCTAAATTGCAATATTATTTGTAAAATAATGGGAATATGTCCTACTCCAGGAAAAACAGTACAGGTCAATAAAATTTTTTCATTTAATTATATACAAAACTATTTTGCATTCTAATCAGGATTCTGCCTTTAAGTTAGTCATTTGCCACTTTTTATTTTTGCAAGTAGAAACTATCTAATATAAACAAATGTGGGTATCATTGTATTTCATTGTATTATTTTATTTATTTATTTCATATTAAATATAAATTCTGTTTTGGAAATTGAATCCATCAGAATGCAATATACTTCTATGTATTTTTTAAATATAATTGCCATTAATAAAATAATATTAATTAAAAAGTTATATATTAAATAGAATGAGCCAATTTGGCCTTTAGTACCTAGAGATGCAGGTGAAATTGGAATGCGTGTTTTCCAAAATGCAAATGAAAATTTGAAAAATGATAATGAAGAATTGAATAAATCACAAGCTGAAACAATGCAATTGCCTATTGAAAGATTAGTACCATTTCCTATGTTAGGAGAATCATTAGGAACTCAAGGAAAAGAAACATGTGCATTATGTGAATATATATTGCATTTTATACAAGAAGCTATTACAAATCCTACAACAGAGGTAATAAATTTAGAATATTTATTTATATTTTTTATATAATAATATACTAATAAAAAATATATAATATTATATAATATTAAAATAAATAATATTAATGCTTCAGGAAAAAGTAAAAACAACTTTAGCAAAAGTATGTAAGAAATTACCAGAATCTATATCGGAACAATGTACACAATTTGTAGATCTTTATGGAGATGCTATTGTAGCTATTTTGGCTCAAGAAATTGATCCATCTCAAGTTAGTGTACAAGTTTATTACAAATTATTATCAAATATATAGGAAATTTTAAAGTGCTATTTACAGGTATGTTCAATGTTGCATTTATGCCCAGATGAAAAATTAATGAAGATGTGGCAAAGTATTCCAAAGAAGTATATGCTTGAAAAAGTACAGAATAAACCTAGTTGTCCACTATGTTTACTTGCTGTAACACAAATTTACGATGTTATAAAAAATAACAAGACCGAGGTTACAATAATTATTATATTATTTATATATTCTTAAATATTTAAATATATTGAATGTATTATATTGAATTTATTGAATGTATTATATTGTTATTTAATATTATATAGGCAAACATAGAAGCTCAATTGGATAAATTATGTATTCATTTGCCACATAGTTTAGTTGATGAATGTACAGAATTAGTCAAAGGTTATAGTAAAGAGCTTATAGAATTATTACTGGCAGATTTAACACCTCAAGAAGTATGTGTTTATATTAAATTATGTGATCCTACTGAACATCTTGGTCCAAGAAGTGAATTTATTACTGACAAAGATGGTGAAATTTGTATGTATTACATGCATTATAATTGCATATAAATTTATATATAAATTTTTTATAAATTAAGAAAATATGCTATTTATAAAATTTATTTTTTAAAAATATATCTTTTATTTTAGTAACTAATGAAATACCAAATGATCCAATAAATACTGAAATATCAGATGATTTAAATAATGTAGATTGTGTTGTTTGTGAATTTGCTATGCATTATATTGACAAATTTCTTGATAATAATAAAGAAAAGAATAAAGTTGAAAATGCAGTGCATAGCGTATGTAATCATCTTCCAAAAACTATCCATAAAAGATGTAACAGGTTTGTTAATAAATATGCCTCTTCTATAATTGATATTATCACAAAAGATGTTAGCCCTAAGCAGGTTTGCTCTTTCCTTGGAGTATGTACAAAATTGATAGAAGAAATGAAAGGTATATAAAAAATTTATAATAATAATTATTAATTATTATAAAATATTATTATAATAAAATATAAATGAATTAATGTAAACAATAAATTAAAATATAAATATATATATTTATAATAATGGTAATTTATTATAATAATAGCTTCTATAACAGAATGTACTATGTGCAAAACAATTATATCGAAAATAAATGATCGAACTATTGATGATAACATTGAAAAAGCAATATCTAAAGTATGTCAATATTTGCCATCAAATATGGAACATAAGGTAAAAAAATGTAATATATATTTTTTTTGTTTTTGAATTTTTTGTTATTTTTAATTTAATTAACTATTAATTAACTTCAATTTTTATGAAATTTGTTTCTAGTGTACTATACTTATTAATTCTTATGGAAAAAGCATAATAAATCTTATTAAAAGAGGTGAACATATTGATAAAATTTGTAGTAAAATGGGTATTTGTGCACCCAAAGATTATTCAGCAATATCTTTGGAAAATTTACGAATTAAACGATCATATGAAAAAAATCGTATAAAACACTGTACATGGGGACCTGTTTATTGGTGTTCTACTAATGAAACGGCTCGTGAATGTAAAGTAAGTAAAATAATTCATTTTATTGCATGTGAGTAATTTTATATAAATGCCAATAAATAATATATAAATAATACAAATTAATAATAATGAAAGTTTCATGAAATGTATAATATGCAACTACATTATTTCATGTTTTTCTTTTATATATCATCACAGTGTTACAAATAAAATTTGCCGACATTTATGTATTTAATATTAATGCTAAATGATACAATTATATAATGCTATTATAATTAAATATATATATATATTACTTATTTATTTATTTAAGGCTGTTGAACATTGCAAAGAAAATGTATGGAAAGCTGATTTTGCACCTCCTAAACAAATTACCTTAAGTGAGACAGAACCTAATGTTTAAGTTTGTATTCACATAATAAATTGAATTATTTTTTGGTTTTTGCATCTTAAAATGTTAAGTCCTAAGAATTTCACATTTCTTTAGAATATTATATTGATGGTATGAAAAATTTAACATCAATTA